>NW_005873067.1:0-6902 GCF_000147115.1 Myotis lucifugus | reverse complement strand
AGGGGAAGAAAATGCATGAACTGTTAAGCAAGACTAACTTCAAATTTCCATGGATTTCAATGCCATTCTTCCTTGTTCATGGGTGCAAACCCTAATTCGAATCCACACACGAGGGGTTTAAAGGTCAAAGCTGCCTCATCATTTATGGTGTTAATAAGAACAATCTGATTAAACAAGCCCTTGAATAATGCAAAGCCATAACTCATCGATGGTCTTCGGTGTCACAAAAAATGCTGACTTGAAGATTATTGAGTTTATGATTTCATATAATGAGGAGAAAAGCAGAAATGAAAAATGCGCCCCTCTTTACCCTAAATGGGTGCAGACATTTTTTCCTAATTCAGATGCACAGGCCTTTTGTGATTCTATTACAATTTTTACCACCCGCTGGGGGGACAGTCACTCGCGACAGGACAGCTGAGTGGCTCTTCTGGAACCTCTGCAGGGGCACCCATCTCTCGCATCCCCGGTGTCTTCAATGAGCTCAGTCCCTGAAGTCACCAATAAACGCTTTACGTGTAACCTTGACTATAACCTTGGGGGTTCCTGGAAACGTTCTCTGACGGGTTCGGAAGCACCAGGCGGGTGAGTCACACTCTCTGGGTCTTTGTTCTGGTGGCCGAGGCGGAAGTGGAAGGGAAGGGTGACAGGCCTTCTAGGCAGAGGAGCCGGCACAGGGGAGCGTGTTTGGATGAAAATGACCAAGTTCCCTTTTCATCGGTGCATTGATGTTTGTCATCGATGAGCTCCAAATGAAGCAGAGCTCAGAGAATCTGCCGGGGTCCTTCTCTCTCTCTCTCTCTCTCTCTCTCTCTCTCTCTCTCTCTCTTTTAAAAAAATATATTTATATTGATTTCAGTGAGGAAGGGAGAGGGAGAGAGAGAGAAACATCAATGATGGGAGAGAATCATTGATCGGCTGCCTCCTGCACGCCCCCCACTGGGGATCGAACCCACAACCCGGGCATGTGCCCTGACCGGGAATCGAACCGTGACCTCCTGGGTCATAGGTTGATGCTCAACCACTGAGCCACTGCGGCTGGGCGAGGTCTCATCTCTTTACCGACAACTCACACAAAGGCCCCAAGGCCTCCACTAGAATATATAAGAGGAACCTCCAAAGTTAACCCACTGGGAGAGATGTTTCGCTGGGCACACCACGTGCTGGCTGGAAAGATGGGGACCCAAGGGGTGGCCCTTTGGTTGTGGAATCTGAACTCATGAGGATTGTAAGAAAGCCCTCGAGCACATCTCACCCGAGAGAGATGCGTTGATTCGCCAAGGTCAGAAGTCGCAAGGGGTGTCTACATAGGATGGACACAGAGTGCTCTATTCAAGGAGCCAAGAGAGATTGTCCAAAAGCAAGCATGTCAGCACCTGGACAGCTCCCATGGGCAGCTGGACTGGAATCCCCATTTGCAGTCTGAGAGGGGTTTCTGACCGTCCTATAAGGACGCCAAGAGAAGCGCTGGGCACCCACACTGCCGACTGGTCCCATGCAGACAAGGACTGCATCCTCCAGGGATGGCCACGGAGCACACCGCTCACCTATGAAATATCGTCGCGTTTCTACACGAATTCAGCTGTGTGGCTTTTCCAAAAACACAGGAAGACAGAGTCGCTACAAAGTGGAGCCAGAAACCCCTCAGTAAGCGAAATCTAAGACAAAAAGCCAAGAGAGTGAGAGGGGGGAAGGAGTCCAGATGAAAAGAGAAACGCCACATGGCCGGGGGCTATAAAATAGTGGAGGTGTAAAACTGCATAGGCCCCCAATAAATAATTTAGGTAAGAAATGTGCAGAAATCCCTCTGGGTCGCAGAGGAAAACAACTGAGATGAAAAGCAGGAGGCCTAGTTAGTCGTGCAAAGGGAGGATGTAATGATGATTCAGAGATGAACATGGAGAAATGCGTTGTCAAACTTCTAATTGAAATTACAAATTGTTGAGAACAAGGATTATATATATTTTTTAAATATATTTTATTGATTTTTTACAGAGAGGAAGGGAGAGAGATAGTCAGAAACATCGATGATAGAGAAACATTGGTCAGCTGCCTCCTGCACATCCCCCACTGGGGATGTGCCCGCAACCCAGGCACATGCCCTTGACCGGAATCGAACCCGGGAACCTCCAGTCCGCAAGCCTACGCTCTATCCACTGAGCCAAACTGGTTTCGGCAAGGATTATATTTTATGAAAAACACAGAATGGCCAGCGAAACACCTTGGCAATTGACAGAACTGTGCACTGGACAAGGGGAGCTCCCAGAGGCTCCGGGAGACACGGGCTCTGGACTGTCCCTCCTCCCAGACCCCAAGACACCGCTGAGTACCATCCGCTGGGGATTGGGGCCGTTGGTGACAAGCGGATGTTGACTCACATCTGTCTCCCGGTAGGATGAGCACTCGGTCACATGTGCACGCTCTGGCTCCCCCATGAGACACATGCTCCGTCATGTCTGAGAACCACGGTTCATGTTCAAACCTCCCATGTTCTATGTGTGTGAAGACGGAGGCCTCCAACATGGAAGGAACGGGCCTGCGATGCCAGCCAGGACCCGGATCTCAGTCACCCTGAGACACAGCCCCGCCTCCCTCCCCTGGGCTCGGACTCAAGGGAGAAGACAATGTGACAGCCCGGCTTCCCTTTGTGCAGAAAAGCTCGAGTCACCGATGAAAACAGATAAAAATGGCAGGAGACGTATAAACAAAACCATAAAGCAAATACAATCCAGATCAACACCATCAGTGAGACCCACACACATGGTTTTGCTAGAATAAAAGAGAAGCCGGCTGGATACACGGCGTGAGCTCATTCCAACCCCTCCCCGGGAGCGTGGCTGAGAGCTGGACAAGTCTGCTTCTTCGTGTCACGTGACTCCATCTCCTCACCGCCTCTCTCGTTCCTCACGGAGAAAAAATGAACACGTGTGGGTGGGACTCCCCGTGATATCAGCTTTGCTTCCCTGACCAGACGCAAACATGCCATATACCAAGCCCTCCTTTTTAGTTTTCTCGTTAACACGGAAGGATTCAGTCATTTCGTGCCAGCAGACCGATAGTCGGGGCTAATAACGCAGGTTTATGAACATAAAATTCGCCAGGATGCTTCTGTGTTGTTTTCAAAATTATTGCAGTAAACTCACACTCACACACACACATTCTCATGTGCAACGTCGAGATCATGAACACGCTGGTTGAGCCACGGCTGCAGAACTGCCGATTTTGACTATAAAACAAACACACCTTCTGACTCGGCTTGCCCAGGACATAAGAGCAACAAAAGAATCCTGCTTCCGTTCCCCCCTCCGGCTGAATGGGGTAGATGCCTCTTTGTGTGGACGAGGGGGTTGTCTTTTGAGCTGCAGTTTGACCAAGTGAAGATCTTTAAGGTCAGCTTCCAATAATGGAACACCGGGGGTGGGGGGAAGGGGGGATTCCAACATGCCATTCACACGCACCCCCGTCCACCGAGGGTCTATTTCCTGGTCTAGCGTTTAATAAGCCAGCAGAACCCTCTTCAACCAGCACCACAAGCGCATTCAGTCTGTTAGTATGCCATCCTCCAATGTCATTCACTGTGCTTGTTGGACATGAGATAAAAACATGTTTGTGCTCATAACCTTCCAATCGAATGGCCTACCTCTGTGGCAGTTCATGGCCAGGTGGGGGCGCTCTTCATGTGTCGCCAGAAGCGAGCCTGGAGGAGGCGGAGCATCCTTCCGGGGGGCGGGGGGCATTCTGAGTTTCTGGGACTCGCCACTCCTACAACGGACAGATGCCGCTATTGTAACTTATGATTTGAACTCAATCGGAGACTGAACGTAAGTTTTGGTGTAGTGTTTGCACATGATGAAGTAGAACTCAATCCCATGACTCAGCCCAAATTTTAAAAGTAAAATTTTCTGGGAAATTAATCATCCTAACTTTTTATTACATCCTGGCAGGAAAGAGATGACAGGCATGTAATGAAGAAGAATTTACATAGAAACGATTAGTAAAAGGAACCGTTTCCTCCTGAGGGCGGTAGTGAGGGCGTCCAGGAGGAAGAGTCCATATCCTGAAGCTGGTGACAGCTGTGGGCGGGGCACCCCTGGACCTGCGGGCGTGGTGGGGGTACAGTTACAGACACAGAGAGGGTGAGCTGTGCAGCGAGCACCCCCAAGGGGAACGGGGATTGTGGGTCAAGCAGCCTGGCCTCCCTGCAGAGATCTTGCAGGGAGAGAGCAGGCCGCCTCCCCTTAGCCAAGCCAACCCCTCCCGGGAGCAGAGAGCTCGGAGCCTGCTGCTGCTCCATGCAGGTCGGCGTGCGTGAGCCTGGAGCCAGGTGGGAGCGGGCGGCGGGCAGGGGAGGGTGGGGGGTGGAAACTGTACAGCACGGAATGCTAAGGAGACATCACAATGCCGTCGCGATAACCCTGAATTGCTATAACGTATGCAATTTGCGGACGTTGGCATTTTCACGGTGATGAGTCCCGAGTTAGTGAGGCCATCGCTCCACCCTCAGAGATCCACTGTGCTGAACCGGGGACATGAGAGGAGGGCGGAGAAGGCCCTTTCGCTGGAACACACAGGGCCCGCTATGCCCCTGACACTCTCCCATGTAAGGATGCCCATTCGAAAGAGTATGATCATCGAAGGAAACCTAGAATTCACTGGCAGCACATCTGCACCTGCTCTCTGAGGTGCTCCTTCGGCCACAGGAAACGAGAAGCAGCATCTATGGCCTATGTTTACACAATTTCAGTTCCGCGACTCCAGGGCCTTGTCGCTCCGACCGCCCGAGCCCCCGAGAGCAATCACCCTGTTTGGAAGCAGAGCTACCATTGCAGCACGCACTCTCTACGACCCACCCTCCCCACCACCCCGGATGGCTGGGCTGAGGGCATCGTGCCCGGTTATCCACAGGCGCCAATCACATCATTCTCCTCCCCATTCACGGCGGGAAACTGCCCCACAATGACCACGTTCCACCTCTGACTGTGAGTGAAACAGAAAGTGTTAGAACAAACACTCCTTCTAAAAATAACTACAAGAGCTAGTTTTCTCACACACATATTACAATTCTATGAACATGTAATAACCCACCCAATACATGTATGTACACACACGTGCACACATACATACCATGAACGAATAAAGTACTACTCCCAAGTCTGAGGATTGAAGACAGAACTCTTTTAAAGGCACTTTGCAAAGTCTTTCTCCAAAAGGCCAGCGTGTATGGAAAGCGCTCCACCTCTTTTTTTTTCTTTCAATGCAAATTTGAACAACAGTGAGATCCCAATAAATGCCCCGCGCCCCCCGGAAGCTGACATGGAACGCGGGGAGGGTCTGCCTGCTGCGCCGCTCCCTCTAACCTGGCTCCAGTGTAAACTGCCACAACCTCGTGTGTAACTGGCTGGCAGGATCTAAACGCGGAACAAGGCGATGCTCTGTGGCCAGAAGCTCCGTCCCAGGCCATCACGGGAGCGTTGTTCACCAAAGCCGTGTCCGGGCACTTCCGTAGCAGCACCTCTTGTACACAACGCACACAGCCCGCCTTCAGTGAGATGGATAAACACGTGCGGAGTGTTCACACAGTGGAGGGTGAAATGATGGAAATGAACCGAATACTGACCCGCACAAAAGCACAGATCGGGCTCAGAAGGATCCCACAGAGCGAACAATGCGGTGCACACTGTAGTGTATGTGTGTGTGTGTGTGAGTGTGTGTGTGAGTGTGTGTATGTGTGTGCGAGTGTGTGTATGAGAATGTGTGTGTATGTGTGTGTGTGAGTGTGTGTGTGTGAGTGTGTGTGAGTGTGTGTATGTGTATGAAAATGTGTGTGTATGTGTGTGTGAGTGTAAATGTGTGAATGTGTACGTGAGTGTGTGAGCGTGTGTATGAGAGTGTGTGAGTGTGTGTGTGTGAGTGAGTGTGTGTGTGTGAGTGTATGTATAAGTGTGTGAATGTGAGTGTGTGTGAGTATGAGTGTATGTGTAAATGTGTGAATGTGTACGTGAGTGTGTGTGAGCGTGTGTATGAGAGTGTCTGTATGTGAGTATGAGTGTGAGTGTATGTGTGAGTGTGTGAATGTGAGTGTGTGAGTGTGTGTGCATGTTCCAAACACAGGAAAAGTCCTCTTTGGTGGAAGAAACCAGGGTTGTGTTTGTCTCTGGAAATGGGCGTTGGGACGGGAAGGGACCGGAGGAGCCCCGAGGGCCCCGTTACTGCTCTCATTTTCCCTGAACCGGGCGGTGGTTCCTCACAGTTAGCGCTCTGTGACACCCCAGCTGCAGAGCTCCGCCCTGAGGAAGGAGACCCCAGGGAGCTCCCTTCCTGTTCTCCAACCCCCAGCATCTCCGCCATCACCTCCTGCACACCTGCCCTTCCCAGCCCCAGGCCTGGTCCCCGAGCGGCCCCACCGCCCACCTCGCCTGACGCCAGCCGATCAGCAGGTCCTGTTAATGAGACCGACGGCCTCTGTAATGACGGTGAACTCATCACTAAGAGTTAACAGTTAAAAATAGGCGAGCATTGGCAGACATCCACAAAGCGCTTGAGGTGGGCTCATTAATTCACTGAGTAACAACCCCTCACGTGGATACTACCATGCCTCCGGCTTTACGTGGGAACCTGGGGCCTGGGCGTGGAGTGGCTGCTAGCATGGCATGCGCAGTTAGAGGAGCCACCCCACACTGACAGCTCTCCCCTCTCCATCTCCATCGCCAGAGCCTACATTGCAGCCGCTGAAATGAGCTTCCTGATACACAACAGTGAGCGCATCCCTCCTTGAAGCCACCTGGGAACTCCCATCTTCTGAAGATGCGGGACCTACCTTACCTTTCACCCTCTGCGCCCTGCCCCCCACCCGCCTCAGATCATGCTCTTGTTGCAGCCACACTACGTGATGATTACAGCAT
>NW_005873066.1:20915-31664 GCF_000147115.1 Myotis lucifugus | reverse complement strand
GTAACAATGTAAGCTTCGCTCTAAAAATACCTGGAGGGAGAGCGGATAATTAACCCAGCTCCATCGCAGCCAAGGGAGGGGATTCGGCCGACACCAGCGCCCGGCTCTGTCCTCCGCTGGGGCCGTGCAGCCCGTGGGTCTGTGTGTTTCCTTCTAACGCACACCCTCCCTGCCTGCTTCCCGTCCGGGCAGCCTCCCTCTTCTCCTGCATTGTCAGCGGACTCTGGGAGCCAGCCCAGGCCAGCCAGCACCTCCACCTGAGCTCAGGGACCCTGAGTGGACATGTCCCACGGGCCACACCCATGTCGGTTTACTGGCCCCTCCGCCTCCCTCCCTCTCCCCAGCTCTCCTCCAGCCCAGCTCATGGGATGTCCTTGCTGAGGGCCTGTCCCAGAGCCTCGCAGCGAGGGGCAGGGCTGTACCTCGATACCCCTCCTGTCACCCAGAACACATCACACCTTCTTAGCTCCGCCCCCGTTACCGGACGCTTAGGAAGGTCATTACCTCCCGGTCATTTCTGTGGCTCCCCCAGATCTGCGGAGAATTCTTACAGAGTGTCCAGCTGAGATACTGGGACTCTAAGCAGGGCATTAACTGAGCTAAGCCTTGTAGGGACTGGTTCTAACACAGATGGCCAGCCTGCCCAGCATGGCTCAGTGGTTAAGCATCGATCTATGAACCAGGAGGTCACGGTTCAATTCCCATCAGGGCAAATGCCCAGGTTGCAGGTTCAATTCCTAGTGGGGGGGTGTGCAGGAGGCAGCCGATCAATGATTCTCTCTCATTATTGATGTTTCTATCTCTCTCTCCCTCTCCCTTCCTCTTTGAAATCAATAAAAATATATTTTTTGAAAAATAAAATAAAATAGATGACCAGTGTGACAAGAGAGATATACCCTTTACTCAGTTTATCAAGGATCCAGCACATTTTCAGAAATATGTAACCTGGTTACAAAAAAAATTTAAAAATATTTTTAAACATTGCAGAGGGGAGAGGAAGAGGAAAAAGAGTTTGTAAGATATTTTTGGTATTTATTCCTATCCTGCCTTAGTCCAAAAGCAATTTAAATCACATAATATTTTACTGTGTGTGAATATAATAGAATTCATTAAATAAAGTTTTATTCCTACATGTAGGAAAACAGGAAGTAACCAGAAATGACTTGCTAGCCGAGGCCCTCAGGCCCAGCGCGGGGCGGTGTGGACGCAGCCCCCGGAGCCCAGCCTGCCTTCCGCCCCCCCTCACCCGGGACTGATCGGTGCAGGCGGGCAGCCCACACCTGTCCTTCCAGAGCCCAGACCACCTCCCAGGCCCGGACCTGGCTTACCTTCTCTCCGGGGGGCCCGGCCATGCCGGGAGGGCCAGGCCTTCCCTAGGGAGGAAAGGGGGACACCTGTAATACTGTCAGCAATAACAGATACACTTCTCAACGCGGACACATCACTTTGAACACGTGCACGTCGTCCGTGACCTTTACGTTCATGAACACACGTCCGTCGCTGAGGTGAGGATGGATTTAAGGTGCCGCGTTCTCTGGGTCCCTCCACTCAGGTGCTGGGACCATTGCTGGGCTGCTGGCTGGGCCCCCGAGCCCCCAGCTGCCCGGCACGGAGGCCGAGGCCCCGGCTGGACAGCACCCCAGCCCCAGCCCACCCTGTCCCCCAACAAAACCAACCCCCCTACCAGTGCCAAGGCCACCTACCTGCTCCCCCGTCTCCCCAGGCTTCCCGGGGAAGCCATCCAGGCCGCGCTCCCCCTGGCAAAGAAAGAGAATGAAGAGAAGGCCAGATGTGCACCACGGTCAGGGTCACGGAGAGGCAAGCAGAGGCCGAGTGTCCGACTGGACGCGGCTCCACTCTCCCCCGGCACCTTCAGCTACAGGACATCCACACACACTCGCCACAGCCCAGCGATTGAGTGCGTTAGGGACCAAGGAGCATGTGCCAAAGGTCAGAGAAACCAGGTTCCTAGCTCTGCTTTCTGTTCCCCGAATCTGTGACCGAGGGGCGGCCACGGAGCCTCTCTGAACCACAGGCTCCTCATGCCCCGGCCGCCGTGGGGGTCCTACCAAGGCCCACGTGGGTGGGGTTTTGTGCTTCAGGTATTCAGGTCTCAACCCCTCCGCGCTGGGCCCACTGGCTGCAGCTCTGAGGCTCCGACAGCAGAGGGCGCGCGCACCCCGCTTAAAGCCAAACCGCCCAGCCTGTCTTCTGGGCTAAAGTCCTGACAGTTCTGAATTCTGGCTGTTGCTGCACACATTTCACACGGGAGGGCGTGTGGTGTGTTTCTTCCACGCCGCTTGCTCCGAAAAGGTGCTATTACCCCTAAGAGGATGTGGGCTGATGCAAGATGCCCGGCCACGGGGCTGGCAGGCAGTGGCCACGTGGACGGGCGATGATGGCTCCCTCTGGCCCAGCTCTGCCGGGCAGCTGGGCAGGCCGATCGCGAGGGGAGATGGAAACTTCCTTCTTGCAGACGTAAGGGATCTGGTCGGCGAGACTACAGACTGTTCTGAGTACCCGTCAGATCCCAGAACTGGGAGAGAGCCTGGGGGTCACACGGCCGGGCCTCTGACAGTGGGAACAGGGAGGGGTGCAGGGAAGAGCCTCCGTCACCAGAGTTAGTGCTGGGGTCAGACCCGCCGCCAGGCTGAGCCAGCAGGGCCAGGCTCACACTCCTCCCTCTCCTCCCCTTCTCTGTCTGTCTGTCTGTCTATCCGTGTTCTAAACACATGTCACATGCTGCCCGCACCATTCTCGGGGTTTTACAGGTGGTCACGCTCTTACTGCGCAGAGCAGCCTTCAGTGCAGAGGAAGTCCTCCCGGCCTGAGGGAGTCTGACACTCAGAGTAAAAATAACCCCCCGGAAGCCACGCTGGGACCCAAGGCAGGCAGGGCCCAAGTCCCTGAGCAGGAGGCCACGGGACATGCCGAGCTTCCTCTCCCAGACCTGATGGAGGGGCCCGGGCACCCCACAGGCCTGTGCGCGCGCGCGCGCACACACACACACACACACACACGCACGCACACACACACGCGCGCACACACGCGCACACACACGCACGCACACAAGCACAGCGCAGATGGCCCAGCGCCCTCTTCCTTTTCCCACGGGAGCCTGCGTGAGTGTGTGGAGCAACTGCACATACCTTTTCTCCTCGGGCTCCCCGCTCCCCTCGCTCTCCCTGGAGACCCTGGGGGTGGGGGTTGGGGGGGAAGGTTAGTCACAACATCTTGGTCCAGCTTCTCTGTCCTCACCGCGGGGCGGTGCACGGCTGTGTGGGTCGGGGTGAGGAGCCCCCCCATGAGCCCTCTCTACACCCGGCAGGCTGCTCTCCTCCTCAGCCTGCCAGGGGAGGGGCTCCTGGCTGGTCCTCCTGGGCGGGGTGACTCAGGGCCTCCCGGCGAGACTGTGACACACCTGGCTCCTGAGCTCATCTGGCCAAGGGCAGGCTCTCGAGTCAGGCTCATGGGCCGCCCGGCACTGCGACCCGTCACCGTCACTCCACCGACACGTGCAGGACGGTGGTCCCCGTGGATGGATGAGGGAGGGGGGCTTGTCCAAGAGCCTGGGTCTCCCACCCCCAGAGAAGGGGACAGACCAGCGTGGTACTTACAGGAGCCCCGACGTGGCCGGGAGGGCCGGGAAGTCCAGGCGGGCCCTGGAACCCCTGCGCGGAGAGTCACAGGTTTGTGAGTGGGAAGCAAGGGCAGGCGCCCGGCACGCTCGGCCACTCCGCGTGGGGGCGCGATCCCTCTCTCCCCGCCGCTGCTGCCATGCTGCTCCCCAGGTCCCACCGAGACCCCAGACCACTGCCCCCCAAGACCCCCTGCTACCCCCTGCCTGGAGGGCCAGGACTCACCCCCCCTCCGCCCAACTGCACGGACTAGCGACCAGTGTGTCTGAGCTCTGATGAGGCCAGTGCGACCATTCCCACTTCCACTTGCCCCCTGACTTGTGCCCCTTGCCCTGACCTGTGCCCCTTACCCTCTGACCTGTGCCCCTTACCCTCTGATCTGTGCCCCTTACCCCCTGACCTGTGCCCCCTGCCTCCTTATCTGTGCCCCTTGCCTCCTTATCTGCCCCTTGCTCCCTAACCTGTGCCCCTTACCCCTGATCTTTGCCCCTTGCCCCCTGATCTGTGCCCCTTGCCTCCTTATCTGTGCCCCTTGCTCCCTAACCTGTGCCCCTTGCCTCCTGACCTGTGCGCCTTGCACCCTGACTGTGCCCCGTGCCCCTTGTGCCATGATCGGGCCAGGACATGCGCACAGCTCCCGATGCCGAGGCTGAGGCCTGCAGCGCTCACTCTGCCACCGGCCCGTGCAGCCTGACAGGGCCCCAAGGCTCCTCCGTCACCCGCACCAGGAATGGCTACAGCCTCTAAGTAACTAATCCGGCCATTTCTATTAGAAGCTACTCAAGTTCAAAGTCGCATTTCCTCAGCACAAGGTGTGCCAACCTGTGTCCTCCCTCCCTCTGAGATAAAGATGGAGGACACAGGAGAAACCGCTTCGTTGACTTCAGTGGAAACGAGTGACATCGGAAGCCGCCCCGGGGCCGTGAGTGGGGAGTGTGCACATTGCGCTGCCCGGGGCGTGGAAGGAGCGCACAGCCCAGGAGAACGGCGTCTCCGTGCTGCTGTGGGAGGGTCCCTGGTCTCTTGTGAAATGAAGCAGGTAAACGCAGAGCGCGGGGGCTTCATTTTGTAAGAATCTAGGAAAAGTCACCTATGGACAGACACGCACAAGGGAGGGGGGCATCTGGCCCTCCCCACACCGAAAGCCGTCAGTTTGCACCAGGCTCGCCCCCTGGGACGCGAGCACACAGCTGCAGCGACTCACCCGCATGCCCACCTCGCCAGGCAGCCCCGGCTCTCCAGGCTCCCCCTGCACACACAGGACAAACAGCACCGTCAGGACCCAGGGGCCTGGGCCCAGCCACACAAGCCGTGCCCACCTGGGGCCCATGCCTGGAGCTCAGGACGCATCGCGGGGCAGGGCAGCCCCGTGGTCAGAGCCCAGGCCCCTCGAGCCTCCTTCTGGGAGCGAAGGGGCTGGCCTTGGTTGGGAGGTGTCACCCACCGCGCCGCCTGCGCTGAGGCTCTCGGAAGGGTGGACGGGCAGTGGGCAGTCGAGCCACGGGGGCAACAGGAGGCTCTCCTCACAGAGGAGCAGGGGGGGTCTGGAGCCTCGTGGGGCTCCCCTTTCTCTCCTGTCTCCACCCAGACCTCCCGTCCTCAAGTGCTAAAGGCGGTGGGCTCAGGGGGCTCCCCCGTAGGGCTCCCACACTGAGGCCTGGTCACTGTGGCTGGATTTGTGAAGGGAGCCAGGGTGGCACCCAGACCTGGTCTCCGCTGGGTTCTCGGTGGAGAAGGCTGAGCCCCGAGGGGAGACCGCTCTGTCCGGGTCCCGGAGCGGGTTCCCGTGTGGCGGTGGGAGGGGTGCGGCACAGGGAGGCGGGCTGGCCATGCGGGGGACAGTGCTGTGCGGGTCCCACCCCAACTCCTCCAGCTACACACGGGGGTCGTGGGCAAACCCCTCCCCTTGGACCTCCATTTGGTTCCAAGTCTGGGCATTGGGGACACGCCCTCCCGTGCAGAACTGACTGAGAAACAGCTTCCAAGCGCAGGCAGGCAAGGCCGGAGCCGCCGCCGCTGCTGCTGCTGCTGCTATAACCACAGGCTGCCCTCCAGAGGCCTGGGAAGACACCTGGGACTGGCAGAGGCCATCCCAGCGGAGGGTAGGGGGTCCTGGCCTGGCGATGCCCTGTGGGGAGGGCGGTGGGAGCACACGTACCCGCACGCCTTTGCTGCCGTCTCTCCCGGGGGGACCGGGTGGGCCCAGGGAACCCTAGGAAGAGAGAGAGCACAGCGTGAGCACAGGATGAGGCGGCGCTGGGACGGGCTCCTGGCATGCCAGCACCAGGGGACAGGCGGGCAGGATGGGCCCAGGTGTGGCTGCTCAGAGGGTGGCCCATCCTCCCCCCACCACCCCCCCACCCGCTAGCACCTGGGCAGCACCTGGGAGGGTGAAAGGCGCAGGTGCTCGGGCTTCACGCGGGACCTGCTGTGCCGGCTCACAGTGTAGCAGGACCCGGAGGTCTGCCTGCAGCTGAGCGTGGGTGAGAGGAAGGGCCACCTCCCTGCCCTGTGAGCAGTGTGGCCACCTGGCTGCCAGCTCAGGGCCACACGGACAGCAGAGACCAGGCCTGAGGCCACGGGGCCAGACAATTCTTTGTCGGGGCTGCCCTGGCTGTGAGGTGGCCACAGCATCCCCGCTGCCATAACCAAGACTGCCTCCAGATACTGCCAAGGGCCCCTGGGAGGCAGACCAACCGGCTAGCGCAGGCATTCGATTTACTCTGAAGCTGGGCTGGAGGTCTCCACTGGACCAAGACACACGCAGAAGCTGGTGACCAGCACCCCGAGGGGCAGCGTGGGGTGAAGGGAGACCCGGGCCAGGCCGCTCACCTGCCTGCCCCTCCCCCGGGCACATTTCCCCAAGGGACCGGGGCAACTTACAAGCAGGGGACTTAGGCTCCCGGGCCAGGTCCCACCGTCTGATTCAACTCAGGATCCCGCCGAGACCCCCAGCCCAGCCTCCCTGTCCCTTTCCGTGTGATCCGGAGCGAATCGATGCTCCTGTGTGGAGGGGCCGGGGCCGCGGGCAGGGGCTCCCGGAGCCCGAGAGGAGGGGCGGCCTTCCTCAGAGCAAGGCGAGGAAAGACGGGGATCCACTGGCAAGCACTGCCCTAAGGGGGTGTGGAGGGAAGACGTGCTCCTTGGTCCTCGGGGATGCAGGGCGGGTGAGCCCTTTGGATGCTTGTAACCTCTGCCACTGAGCAGAACCAGTGAGGCCCCTGCTGGTCCTGTCTCGGCCGCACCCGTCAAAAGAGTGACACTAGGGACAGGGCTCCGCCCAAGGTGGCTCGAAAGATGGTGTGATGAGGCTTTGCATACAGGGGGACTGGAAACCAGCATCAGTGCCGCCATTTCCGGTAAACGATCCAAACCTCATTCTTCCCCTGTGAAAAGGAAATCGCTCGCCCGGCCGGCGTGGCTCAGTGGTTGAGCATCGACCTATGAACCAGGAGGTTGAGGTTCAATTCTGAGTCAGGGCACATGCCGAGGTTGTGGGCTCCATCCCCAGTGTGGGGCGTGCAGGAGGAAGCCGATCAGTGATTCTCTCTCATCATTGATGTTTCTCTCTCTCTCCCTTTCCCTTCCTCTCTGAAATCAATAAAAATATGTTTAAAAAAATAGAAGGCAATCACTCAGGGTAAGAGGATGACACTAGATAAGCCCGCGAGACCCGTTACGGACAGGAACCAGGGCTGGGGGAGAGGCGCATCCCCTGTTCACACTGGCGGCTGTGACTCCAAGTCCAACCCTGAGCCCAAGTCAAGGCCCTGACCTCCCTGTGCACCCACACCCTGCCTCTGTGAGCTCACTGGGAGCCGCCCGGAGAGGGACATCTGGCAGGAAGTGGCCGCCACACCCAGGTGTCGGAACCAGAGCTCCAGGAATTGGGTGGTTACCTCATTGGGCAAAACACCGAGAAAAGGAGCCGGCACCCGTACTTCTGGTCCATGAACGACCGGGGCCTTTCTCTAAATGTTCACCAAGAGGTTGCTCATGGCAGGAGGGGTGGTGTGAGCTCTTCACCACCTGGGGGAGCCAGGCCAGCACTTCGGGTGGGGTCCGAGAGGCCCTCTGGGCGCGGTCCTCAGGGGGGCCTGGCGCCGGCAGCCTCGGGCACTGGGGTGCAGCCCAGCAAGCTGCTCTCAAAAGCCGTCCAGGCAGTTCGGGCGCTCGGTCAGTGTCTGAGAACCGCTTCTCAGCACCACTCAGCGCAGGCTGGGGAGTCGGACAACAGCCCAGGTCCAGGCTCGGCCACGTAGACAGACAGGCTCCCTTGCTCCTGCTCACGTGGTTGGTAAGCGTGTAAAGCGGGGACAAGAACACCCCCTAAGCTGAGGCGCGGGTGCAGCAGCCCTTATAAACACCGGTGCTGCCAGCATCCTCCGATGCTCGGTGAGCCGTTTCGGATGAACTGAAGAGAGGAAAGGACAGCTCCCCCTGTACGTCAGCCACCTGGAATGCACTTTCTAATAACGCTCCCCCCCCCCCGCCCCCAACCCCCGGCTTCCTGAGGCTTTGGGAGGTCAGGTCATTTCCCAGCCGGGGGCCGCCCCTGGGGATCAGACCTCACAGATGCGGAGGGCAGAGAAGACGTCATTTGTGTATAAAAAATGGAGCACCATGCTGCCGAAAGGGTAATTACACTTAACACGTATGAGCACTCTCCACAAATATAACTCATTTATTTTCATTGGCTCATTTCATCCTCGTAGCAACCCTCTGGGGCAGCTGACAGTCGCTGGTTTATAGCTGAGAAGAGCGAGGGGTGCAGGGGTGCAGAGGTGCAAGGGCCACGCAGCTGTGAGGGGCAGAGCCCTGGGCCTCCCGGCCCCCCCAGGCCAGAGGCCCAGCCATCGAGCATTCGCACCCCCCCCCAAATGCTCCCGCCTGCTGTGTGCAGCCCTGGGTCCCGGGATGGTCCTGCGTGTTGGACGGAGCTGGGGGAAATGCAGATGTCCCTGTCCGGCTCTGCCTGGGGCTGTGAGGTCCCCTAGACCAGTGGTTGGCAAACTGCGGCTCGAGAGCCACATGCTGCTCTTTGGCCCCTTGAGGGTGGCTCTTCCACAAAATACCATGTGCGGGCGCGCGTGTACAGTGCGATTGAAACTTCGTGGCCCATGCACAGAAGTCGGTATTTTGTGGAAGAGCCACACTCAAGGGGCCAAAGAGCTGCAGTTTGCCGACCACGGCCCTAGACACACAACTTCCCCTATGCGTCCTTCAGCACCACGGACAGGGTCTGTGGCACCTTTATTTATGCCAACTTTTGGCATTTTGCCCACAACCTACAGGCTTTCTGAGGGCGCAGAAGCAGCTAACTTATTTTACCCTAAACCCTTTAATTATCATAAAAATAGGAGGCCCTCCACCACAGTTATCCAACTCAGTGGCCATGAATAACACACATTAGCGCACAGGCTAAGAATAGGACTGGGTGCTGAGGAAGCCGGCCATGTCCAGCGAGAAGGGGACCCAGAGCCAGAGGCAAAGGGCAGGAACGGACCTCAGACGTCTCACACACACACACCTACAGTCGTGTGTTAGGGCCCAGACGCTCGGCAACGCGGCCCCTGGACACAATGAGCTGCTCCCCACAGGGGCCTGGTTTTGAGGGTCAGGGATTCTCAGGTCTGAGCATCACGTCGGGAAACTGGGTGAGTAGGGTCCTAGGGTCAGACAGACAGACAAACAGACACGGCCTCTGTCCCCTCCCCCCACCGCTGGGAGTCACTTTTTGGCAGGTGGGTCCCCAATGCCCCTCAAGCTGCCTGCCTTGCCCGAGAGGCGGGACGGTGCGTGGTCCACAGCGTGTGGAGGGCCCAGTGCCGTCCAACTTCAAATCAGAGAAGGAAGCGCCGGCCCCCGGGGGGGGTGGAATAACGGGGGGCAGCAGCTGCTTTTCTCAGACCCGGGGGCTGGCGGCTCGCTGACAGCCTGCACCCGCCTCCTCCCAACCCTCCTGAACTTCATCTCTGGCCTCAGTTTTCCAACTGGCACCGACTTCTTTAGCTTCATGGAGAGCCAACCCGCAAAGACCCTCCTACGCGATGACCTCAGAGCTCAGGCGCCTGCACGAGGCCCTGGCAGCCTCTCGGGTCATCCAGTTGAAGCTTCCAGAAGGCAGCGAGCATCCTGGGAGGTCGGGGTGGCCTGGGCTGGTGTCAGCAGTGCAGACACCCCTGGCCCCAGCTGTCCCCAGTCGGGGTGATGGCCCCGCTAGAAACGGGAGACAAGCATAAAGGACAAGGAACCGACGCCCGAGTGACCTAAAGCTCTGTCTGCCGCACGTCCCGGCCCAGCAAATTCAGCTGAGCCTGCGCATCTGCTCGGCGTTTTTTCTGGTGCTCGGCCCTGAGGAGTCTGGGCACAGAATCCATTCGGAGCTGTATTTACTGCCGAGTGGGCTGCTGTGGAAATGCTTAAGGCAGGCTTTTGGGTGATTGTTTCTGGGTTTTTCCCTCTAGCGAGCGCTGAGTAATGAGTTGCTGACCCAGGCACCGCTCTGCGGACGCTCTGCCCCAATTCCGTCCCTCGCGTCTCCAGGGCCTGGGCATCTGCGAGGGGTGGGCCAGACGCCGCGAGGGCCGTGGGGCGGCTCCCTCCCCTGTGCTGCTCCTTCCCACTCCAAGGAACCCAGGCTCCTCAGCACATCCCTCCCTGCCCTGGGCTCGGCCGGCCCTGCCTGGAGGCCTGCTCCCACTGTCTCCCGGCCCAGCTCAGCTCTAATGTGGGTACCACCCGCCTTCTCCAAGGCAGCACGGACGGCAGGAAGCACACTGCGTCCTCCATCCTCTGTCGGGGCCACGGGAGACCTGGCCCCGGTGAGCCCTGACTCCGCTCGGCAGTGTCGGTCACCAGGACCCACTCCGGGCCGACTTCTGAGCTCCCTTCCTCTGCTCAAACTGGCCCGTCTCATGGCAGCCCAACAGCAGGGATTTGCAGCTCCAGCCTCCCACCTCGGACCAGGGGACGGAGCCACTGTCTCTGGACTCCTAAGCAAAAGCACTGAGTTCGTTCGGTATGAACTATCGTAGCAAAAAGGTGCCTGAGCCCGACCCCATGTGGCTCAGCGGTTGAGCAGATTTGTACGTGCAGCTTCTTGGTGCCA
>NW_005873066.1:12222-20792 GCF_000147115.1 Myotis lucifugus | reverse complement strand
TAGCAATCTCCCGGGCACTGCCAGAGCGGGATCCAGACCATGTCTGCCCACCTCCCCCCAACCTAGATTTGAGCCCCAAACAAGGACTCCCCTGGTCCTCCTTCCTCCCAAGGGCCAGGAAAGGAGGCCAACCCCGAAAGGCAGGCACTGCCTCTCCAGAGGTCACATGGCAGGGGCCCCGCAGAGCCAGCCTGGAGCCTGCGCTCTGGCTGCCCGACACCAGAGAGCGCTGTGCGCCCAGGAAGGCAGCAGCCTCCTCCCTGCAGGCCCTGGTCCCCCAGAGCGGGACCCTGGGATGCACCACAGGAAGCTCACTGGAAACTGACTGTTTCCTGCCCGCGGGATCTGCAGACCTCACCTCCACGGATGCACACTGACCCAGTGCCCGCCCCGCAGACCTACGCCACGTCCTCACTGAGCTGGAGAGAAGGGAGGGGCACGGAGGCCACCACCGCCCTGCTCTCCAGGGGGCCTGGTCCTCACAGGGGCCGGCGCACACAGTCCCAGGGTAAACTGCACCACAAATACGAAGAAGTCACAGCCAGACCAGTGACATGATGCCCAGACCCATGGCCCCAGTCCCTCCAGTCACCCTCCCACCCCACCACTCCGCAAACCACTCAGGAGAGAATATTCCCGCCAGGAAGCCACTTGCTCAGCCCTGTTCCCGTGTCTTTGTCACAGTGACCTTCTCCCCTCCATGGACTCTGTAGTCGGGGGGACCCACCGGGCTGCCCGCGCCCTCCGTCCTCGGAGGGAGACCAGAGACTCCACAGGAGGAAGCCCCAGGGGCTCAGGCTGCAGGGGCCTCGGGGCCAGGTCTGAGAGCCACGCCTGCCAGGCCTGCAGGCATCGGTGTCCCGCCCCTCGTGTCTATGGCTGGGAAAGCAGCGGCTCAGAGAGGGAGGTGGCACCCCAGTTACCCAGCCGCCCCTCTGTGACGGGGCCAGGACTCGGACTTCGCCGAGAATGCACAGCTGACGGCCGAGAATGTGAGCCAAGGACAGAGGGAGACGGCCGGTCTATTCAGCTGCCCGTACCTCCCGCCAGCACCGAGCACGTGAGGCCTGGCTGCCGCTGCGACCCTGCAGCTCCGGGTGCAAAAAGCCGTGCCACAGGCAGGGCTGCGGGCACCGGGGAGGCGCCTCCAGGTGTCAGGAGCCTAAGGCTGCACGTCCTGAGCTCTGTCAGAACAGACGAGACAGAGCTGTGCCTGCAGCTCACAGAGACACCACATGCCGGTCAGAGGACAGGCTGGTGTGGGGGTGGCATCTTGGCACTGCCCAGTCTGGCACCTGCCCCCCAGGGCTCCAGCAGCCCCAGTCCTGACACAGAGGGTCATCTGGGTGTCCTGCTCACACCCCGAGCTCTGGTTCCGGGCCCACAGGGAGCAGGCACGCTGGGAGTGTAAGGGCAGGTGTGGAACCTGAGCACTGGGGCCCGGGGGCGGGGCTCTGAACCACATGGAGTCACAGGGTGGCCACCGTTAGCCCCACATCAGGCACCAGGAGGCTCAGACTCACAAACTCGCAGCAAAGTCACCGGCCAGGTGGGCCGGGTGCAAAGCTCACGCTGGGCTGGGGGTCACGCTCTCTCAAACTGCTCTGTGTCCCCGTGCAGCGGTCACTGTGTGTGCCTGTGCCTTTAACAGGAGGACACAGGAGGCCGGTGCCCAGCCCTGGAGACCCCGCCTCTCCCATCACATTCTCACCGGCCACACCTCTCCCAGACCCGAGGCCTCATCCTGCCCCAAGCCGCCTCCACTGCCCTGGGGAGTCCGACAGCAAGGGAGGCGCTTACCTTTTCACCCTTCTCTCCGTGGACGAACGGTCCCCGGCCCTGAAAAGGAAAGAAAAGCACAGAGGTGACCCGGGGCCTGGCATCGCGTGGCAGCAGCTCCCGGGGACGGGACACGGTGGGCACCTTCTCGTCACTCTGCCCGGGAGCCTAAGAGATGGCACCGCCGTGCAGGCGACGTCTCGTGAGCACCATCGCATTCAAGTCCCCCACAGCTCCGTGGCCTGCGAGCTCCCTTCTCCCATGTCAGCCTCAGGGAGCTACAACCCACATACCCTGTAACTCACATACTTAACGTGCACAATTCGAGGGCTTTGGTTCCTTACCGAGCGGGCACCTATCGCCACAGTCAGCTTGGGGGCGTTTCCTCCCCTCAGCAAGTGCCCTGCCTGTCGGGGCCGCTCCCCTGCCCCCTGCCCCCGGCCCAGGACCACGCTCGCTGGTCTGTCTCGATGGGTCGGCCTCATCCAGACATTTCATAGAGGGCGTCCAGTTTAGTGACGCATGTCCCCGGGAGCTTTCACCTCTCTGTCCCTCAGGGTTTGTGCTGTGCTGCCCTGAGGAGGGGTCTCTGTGCTGGTCCTGCCTGGAGCTCACTGAGCTTCTACCACGTGTCCATGACCGATTTTCGCCCACTCGGGACGCCTCAGCCGCACGTCTGGAACCCTTGGGCTCCCCTCCCTCCTCTCCTCCTGGATTTCCCATCCTGGGCACATGGGGGACATGATGAGCCCACCTGTCTCTGAGGCTCTATCCATCTGTCTTCATGGTTTTTCCCTCGGAACTTGGGATGACATCATCTCTATTGATCTAGATTCAAGAATGTGGCTCTCCAGCCAGCGTCCAGCCCACTGTGGGGTCTCTAGTGATTTTCTTCTACGTTTCTGTTACTGTCATTTTAAACTCCAGAATTCCCACTTGGCTCCTTTCCATGATTTCTCTCTCTTTTTAATACTCAGTGTCTGATGAGATGTTGTCACATGACCTTCCTGTATTTCTGTAGGAGTGGTTTCCTGTGGTTCTCTGGACGCAGTTAGAACCGTGTGAAACCCACTCCGTGCCCACAGACAGGAGCCTGGGTTCATCGTGAGGGAGGTACGGGACTCGGTGCCTGGCACCCACCAGGGGCTCCGTGCGTTCCAGGGACAGGCATAACTGGGGCCCCCGGGTTTCCCACCCCAGCCACTCAGAGGAGGGGTGCCCTCACTCACCGAGTGAGTCGCCTTTCTCACCCTTGGGTCCCGGAGCCCCGAATGGCCCGGGGCCTCCCCTGTCGCCCTGAGGAGTTGATCACGTAGGTCCTCCCACAGGGCTCCCCGCACAGGTGCCCACAGCCCGCGTGCCACACCCGAGGAGCAGCTGATCTCGGCATGGTCCCCTGCCCACCCTGAGTAACTGCCCAGCCGCCTCCTCCAGGAAGGAGGGCCTCTGAGAAAGCGAGTGGCTGCAAGGAGATCACACTTGTCCCTGGGAATGGCCTGGCCCTGCTCTGAGCCCAGGCCCCCGGGAGCATTAGAAGCCCCAGGTCTGCCCGGCCAGTGTGGCTCAATGGCTGAGCATCAACCTATGAACCAGGAGGTTACAGTTCGAATCCCGGTCAGGGCACATGCCCGGGTGGCGGGCTCGATCCCCAGTGTGGGGCGTGCTGGAGGCAGCCAATCAGTGACTCTCTCTCATCATTGATGTTTCTCTCCCCCCCTCTCCCTTCCTCTCTGAAATAAAAATACGTTTAAAAAAGCTTTTTAAAAGAAGCCCCAGGTCGAACCCCAGCTCGGCTGGTGCTGAGTCAGGGCTGTGTCCCCTGCCACTCCTTGCCCACAATTTCGGGGTGAGAAATGGAGGTGCTGAGCAGGGGCCCAGAGGTCCTTAACCTCACACTGCTGCTTCCTCCTTCCATCCCACCCAGCCGGGAGCCACGCCTGCGGGACAGGGACCGAGCACCGGTTCTTTCTCACAGGGAGAGCACGGCCGAGGCTGCCCGGCCCCAGAGCCACCCCGCCGGCCCCAGGACTGACCTTCGGGCCGGGCAGTCCCACGGGGCCACTGGCGCCCTTTTCTCCCTGAAGGGAAAAGGAGAAAGGGCACGAGTAAGGCTGTGTTTAACTCCTCCCCTTCTCCCTGCACAACAGGGCTCTCCACCCCAGGAGCCACGGCCAGTCTCTCTGTGAGCCGCGCGCTGAGGATCTCCAAGTGCGTCCCTCCAAGCGACTGCATCCGCGCCGTCCAGGTCTGTCTCCTTCCTCCCTGGCAGCGTCACCGAGCACCTCCGGGTGCTGCCCGGCTGGGAGGGGCAGACACAGCCACAGACTAGACCGCAGGCCAAGGCCCGGGGCTGTGGGTCCGTGAGCCTCATGGAGACCCTGCCCAGCACGATTCCCCTTTTGTCATCTTGGTGCTGCTTGTGTCCGTGATGCCCAGCAGTGGACAGTGTTTTGTTTAGTGTTTTCTTACCCAAAGGGCCAGTGGTCCACAGAAAAACAGAACAGACGGCCGCCCAGGCACTCGATGACACACTGAATCTAGGTAATGGATGCGGTGTGTTCACAGACGCACACTCGTTTTTAAAATTAGAACAAGATCCATAAAAACCTACTGGTCTACGCACTGAGGTTACAGAGTCCGGCTAATTAAAGAAACGTGGAGAAGAAAGGGACGAGGGTGTCCACAGAGCACGGCCACACCCCACCACAGCCCTTCTCAGTCCGATTCACAAACCAAGTCCTGCTTGGCTTAGCTGCCCGTGAGGGCAGGGGATGTGGGTGGGGCCGGGACTCCGCGGGAACCCCTCGCTGACTTCAGGAAAATGCCCTTGGAGCTGAGTGAGGAGCCCCCGTCCTGGCATTCACACGGCCGAGAAGTGAGAGGTCCAAGGAGCAAGAACACTTCCCTGACCTGAGAGTCACAGGCGCCTGGGAGCTTCAGGCCCTGGCAGAACACGTGCATGATGGGAAATTCCCACCTCCATGGCCAGGCCTGCAGCCCAGCCTGCCCGCTCTGCTCTGGGGCTGCCGGCTGAGGACTGAGACGGGGCTGCAGGAGGTACCTTCTCTCCGGCTGGGCAGGAGCAGTTGATGGTCTTCAAGAACCCGATCTGCTCGCTGCCGGCGGTGGGTGGCGGCGGGGGCAGGGGTGGGGACTCGGTCCGCACGGTCACCTGGCACTGGAGGGAAACCCAGCGGGTCAGCACCTGCTTCTCACCCAGCGCCACTCCCCGCCAGGCTCCGCCTGGAGCCTCCTCACAGCCCCAGACAGACCTCACGGCCTGCTCGCCCTGCTGCACCAGGAGATGGGTCCCTCGCAATGATTCCGGGCCCCCTGCCAGGTCCCCTTCTAATGGTGGGCGTCCCCTGAACCCCGACTGCCCCTCCCCAGGCCTGGACACCCCCCTTCTGGAGGCCCAGGACCCATTTCCTCCCGGCCTCTCCACGCACGGATGGCTCACCGGGCCCGAGGGGATGTCACAGCACGTCTCCAGCTCCGCGTGGCGGGAGTCGCAGTAAATCACGATTCGCTGCAGGTCAAACTGAAAGAGAGCCAGGGCGAGGGGGCGTCCTGGAACCCGGGACCCTGCCAGGGTGTGCACCTGACAGGACTCGTCAAGGGACACGCTTAGCATCTGTGCAGTTTACTGAGCGATCCCACCTCAACGAAGAAAAAAACAAACTATCTGTTTATCGAGTTAGTTTAGCCTCGCCACCGAGACCAAGCTGCTTTATTTACCACGTAAAAATCATCTAGACGTTTCAAAGGCATTCTGAAAATCAAATTAGGTTATATTTTTAGTACCTGAACCAAAGTAGGGACACACGTAATTAGTAAAGTGAACAAACAGTAGGGTTATTCTATATTACATAAGCATGTAAAACTAAACTACAACTATACTATTTGCCAGTACTAAGTAGTTAATACGCATACGGGCTATATGCTATAGTATTTTTTAAATAGATATATAGAGATATATAGATATAGATATGCAGATAAACGTACCCTGTACCAGTGCTGAGCTCAGTGCCTGGCACACAATAGGTGCCCAATATAGATGTGATCAATGATTGGCTGAATGGCTGGCTGATTGAATGAATGAGTGAGTGAGCGAGTGATGTGGCCTTGGGCTCCCACATGGCAGTTCTGAGTCAGGGTCCTCCCTTCTAAGACGAAGCGAGGCGATGACTCGACAAATGATACAGGCAGGTGCGGGGGCATGGGGAGCACCCGGTACTCACGTCGATGGGCACGCTGTCGTAGAGGCGCTTGCCGATCACGGTCTTGCCCTGGATGTCGATGTTCTCCCTCTCCTCGATGGGCAGCGTCTGCACCAGCGCGCAGTCGATGTACAGGGAGACGTTCTGGGCCTGGATGCTCAGCGCCAGCTTGTGCCAGTCCCGGTCAAAGAGGTCGTTGACCCGGGTGCCGCGGAAGACCACCCTGACGGCGTCCTTCATGGCGCCCACAGCGTTGTACTCGACGGCCTTGTTCTCGCCGTCCAGGCGGATGGAGACCTGGGGGGAGACCAGAGGCTCCGTGAGCTGCGTGGCACCGAGTGGGAGGGGCCTTCCCTCTCTCGGCCCAGGGAGCCTGAGGCCCATTTCAATTCCCTGCCGGCATGCTTCTGTTGGGGTGGAAACCTGGAAAACCACAAACCCTCACTGATAACCCAACAAGTAATGCAATACGCCTTCTAGTTCCTGAAACTGGCTTCACAGGTTAGAGCCCCGTGTCCTCGACCATCTGGGGGCTCCGGAGAACCTGGGGCTCCCCTCCAGGTTTCCATTCTTCCAGCAGGTGCAGATCGGGGCCGGGGAGGGTGGCGGACCCGAGGCCTGAGCCTACAGCACGGGCTGGGCCCCGGCGGCGCTTCACGGCTCAGACCCATCGCAAATCCTGTTGGTTTTATCTTCATCCACCGAGGCGGGCCATGTCCCCACATGTACTCTGCCTACCGGGGGCCAGTCAGCGTCATCTTGCCCGGACGACTGTAACCGTCTCCCTGTTTCCAGGCTGCCCACCTCCCGGGGCCTGGTCTCCAACAAGACCCTCACCTGCCGACAAGGCCAGGACCGTGGCCGCACCTCTAACGGCCCCTCACGCTGCCCCTTTATCGTGTCGGCATGAGTGACGGCCCTCGGTTTCTCCAGACGGCAATGGGAAGTGCCAGCGTGCAGGGTGGCTGTGAACACTAAGTCCGATCACGGACCTGGAAACCTCCAGGAACAGATGGACAGGGCTAAGGGCATGGACGGCCGGTGACCCCGTCCCACTCAGTGTCCCAGGACCTCCCAGGGCACGGAGGTGCCCCATCACACTGCCAGGGGCGCAGCCACCCAGGCTGCCCAGTGACGGTGAACTGCCCGGCGCCTCTGGGAAGAGGAGCCTGAGGTCCTGGCAGGCAGCTCAGCCTCTGCCCGGCTCATCTCGCAGCATCTCAGCGCGGCCCGGCCGGCAGACGGAGGGGGAGGCGGGCAGGCCGGCGGGAGCACCAGCTCTGCAAACCTCATAAAGGACCAGGACCCAGACTGCGGGGGAGGCGCGGGCTGGCCCACAGGAATGTCGTGGCCGGCGCCCAGCCCGTGGCTGAGACCCTGGGAACCGGAGAAGCAGGACCGGGTGCTGGCAGGCGAGGGGTGAGGGTCAACACGAGCTGCCTGCTCTCCAGAAGGGCCCAGGAGGACTCTCCTCCCTGCACGCTGCCTCCCACACGGAGAAATCGGGCCACGTGGCAGGCAGCCCGGGAAGCCCGTGGTCAGTGTGAACAGGGCCGAGACAGGAGCATCACTCGTCCATCAGGACGAACTCATGAGACAGGAGCCGCCGAACATGGTGGAGAAGAGACAGACTTGGGGCTTGACTGCCCGGGTTCAAATCCCGCCTCTCCTCCCACCACCTGTAAGAGGCAGCCCGGGCCTAACCTCACTGTGTCCAGTAAGAGGCAGCCCAGCCTAACCTCACTGTGGTCAGTGCCCTCCCTCGTGAGATGGTCCAGCAGGTCAAGCGCGCAGGACCACCCCCGGCTCCTACCAAGTGTGCACGCGTGGGTGAGCACGTGTGGGTGAGCACGCGTGGGTGAGCACGTGTGGGTGAGCACATGTGGACAAGCACGCGTGGGTGAGCACGTGTGGGTGAGCATGTGTGGGTGAGCACGTGTGTGCCAGGTCAGGGTCCGGGGAAGCCAGTCTCCATGCGAGGGCCTGAGCCGCCTCCGTGCTAATGAAATCCCGAGTGCAAGTACAGTTGGCACCCCCAGCTGGGGAGCCCTGTCTTCTTCACACGGTTCATGGTTCAGGAGAAAACAGGGCAAACCACAGACAAAGACGGGCTGGCCCACGGACGCCGAAGCCGGGCCCTGGGCCACGGCAGAGCACTAGGCAGAGTCACCGCCTCTCGCACCGGCGCCTCGTGCTGCGGCTGCGATACTGAGGCCGGCTTCCTCCCCCGGCCACGGCTGCTCGTGGGCTGACCCACCTTTGCAGGGACGGAGCCCACACGCACCAGGTGGGCAAAGACCCGCTGCCCTGCTTCAGGCAGCGTGACACCCAGACGGTCCCGGGAGGGCTGCCCGTGACCAGCGGCATTGGTGTCAGGCACTGCGCCAGGTGCGGCCACCGACCCGGCGTGGTGGGTTTGTGTCCAGGTCACGGCGAAGAACATCAAGACCCAGAGGACCACTCTCAGGGCCAGGGCCAGACACAGATCGGAACCGGGTCTGCTGACCCCAAGCCACTTTCTCCTCCTCTGTCCCGAGCCTCGCTCAGGCTGCGAGACAGACAGTGCCATCG
>NW_005873066.1:0-12122 GCF_000147115.1 Myotis lucifugus | reverse complement strand
CCCCGGGGGGAAAAACAGGGGTTCTTCCCCCCCCCCGGGGAGAAACCAACCCCCCCCCCCCCCCCCGGGGGGAAAAGGGGGCCCCCCGGGGGGGGGGGGGGGGGGGCCTTTAAGGTTTTGACCCCCCCCCCCCGGGGGCCCCCGGGGGGTCTCCTGGGGCCTCCGTACCATCCAGGCCCAGGACAGAGGCCTGGGGGCCCTGGGAGGTGCGAGGCCCGCCCCGAGAAGGACCGCACCTGCGGGATGCCGTACTGGTCGATGACCTGCCAGATGTACCAGTCTTCTTTCCGCGAGCTCTTCCGGAAGCGGAAGGTGGTGACGAAGGCGTACTCGTCGGGCAGGCCTTGGGGGAACACATCCCTGGGGGGATGGAGACAGACAGTGACTAGCGACCAGACAGGAGCTGCCAACAGAGGCCTTGCAGCCTGGTCCCTAAGCCCCGCCCACCGCGCCTCCTGAACACTTCTACCCCCGCCCCCACCTTCCTGCCTCCTCCTTCCATCAGGGCCTCTGGATGGCCCTGTTAGACCTTCCTGTGGCCCCTCCACTGGCCCCTTCAAATCCACCCACAATGCTTCCCTCTCCCCAGGGCCACCGTCCCTGACGCAATCCAGGCTCCCAGCAGCTGAGTGGCCCAGCGCACCCTCTGCTGTCCCTGGCAGCCAGGCCCACCTTTGATCCCTGCCCTGCCCGGTCCCCTGTCCCTGCACCAGGACATCCTCCTGTCTCCACAGAGCCCGGGGCTCCAGCAGGCGTGGCAGCGGCCCCCATCTAGGGTCCCCGATTCCCTGCAGCTCCCCTCCCAATTCAGAATGGAGGGGTCCCTCACAAGGAGTGCTGAGGGGAGGGCGTCCTGATCTCTCTCCGGCTGGGGCGACCGGGCGGGGAGGGTTAGCTCCTCACCATCCTGCTGGAGCGTGGCAGGTGGAGGGCCAGTCTCAGAGCTCGCCTCCCCTCAGGTACCTGTGCCCACCCTGCGGACCTGGGCAGGCGGATGCCTGGGGAGCACACTCGCACTCAGCGTTGGCTTCCCGGTTAGCCGTCTGGCCAGAGAGCCAGGAGGGGAAGTGAGGAGGCGGCCGGGTTCCTGGTTCTCAGACACGCAGACCCTCAGGGACCCTGTGCTTGGCGAAGTCTGGGCCTCCCTCTTGGATTCCCGTGCACAGCTCTAAGCTGGGGGGGGGGGGGTGTTCCAAGTCCCTGTCTGAGCTGGTTTCCCAGGCCACACCGGGCACCGGCAGCAGCGCCAGGCTCAGCGCCTGGGCCTCCTCGGGATCCAGGGACGCTGAGGCCACGGCCTGGACTTCCCCTCCGTCCGCACACACGGGCTCCGCAGCCAGAGTTCACTCCCTCACTTTCTCTATGTCATTCATGAGTCCAACTAGTCTGCTGCTGTTGTCTAAACACACTTTCTTCTTATACCTTTGAAAGAACACACACGTGTGTGTGGATGTGTGTATAGAGATACATCTCTATATGCTATACATTATTCTATCTATATATTTATGCCTACAGCTACCTATACTATATCTACATCTGTTTCTATTTTTCTATGTCTACAGAGAGAGGAACTAAGGCTTTTCTTAGGATATATATATATACACACACACACTAATATATATATGTATGTGTGTGTGTGTATATATATATATATATGTGTGTATATATATATATATATCAAGGAAAAATTATGACAATGAGGACGGGAAAGGCATTAATGGCGACTGTCTGCAGGAAGCCAGTGGCCCGGCCTCGCCCTCCCACAAGCCCGGCCGCAGAGGAGAGGGAGCACTCACTCTGTCCTCTGCACCACGGGGAAGGACCCCATCCGGACGTAGGAGCTCTGCGCCCCGTCCTCTCGCTGCCCCAGGACGTCCTTCACGCGGAACAGATTCATCAGGTCAAACCCTGTGGGCAGGCGGAAGTGTAAGGGCAGGTGTGGAACCTGAGCACTGGGAGTGCTCATGGCGGGAGTGGGGTGAGTTTGGAGAGAGGAGCACGGGGACCAAGGAGCAGCCCCTCGCTCCGCAGAGGCAGCCGGCCCCCCGCCCCGGGAGCGACGGGGCTCCGTGGGGAAACCCTGCAGGGACACACTCTGGAGCAAACACAGCAGTGAGTGAGGGGAGGTCCAGCTCCCACTGCAATTCCCGTCCCAGGAAAAGGTGCGGGGGGTGCAGGCGCCGGGCCTCCCACCGAGACCGGGTGCCGTCAGAGCCCGGCTGGGGACGGAGGACCAGGGCAGTCAGTGGGGATGGCCAGCAGTGTCCCCCAATGGGCAGTGACTCGGCTGTGAACACATTCACTTGAAGGTGATCGAGTTAACAAGGCGAACAGGCTGAGTCATTTCATGAGTCGGACAAAGAAAGCAGATGGTGCTGGCACCTCCTGGGCACCGAGCAGGAACCGGGTGCTGGAGGTTAGGAGGTGCTGACGGGGCAGTGGGGGCGGGGCAGGGAAGGAAGCAGCTGGTAAGAGTGTGGGGCTGAGCCTGCAGCTGGATCCAACGGGGAACTGGAAATGGGGCCCAAGGGGTCTCTACATCAGTGGCCACTGGCTGGCCCGGCCACGTGGCTCATGGTTGAGCATCGACCAATGAACCAGGAGGTCACCGTTCGATTCCCAGTGGAGGCACATGCCCAGGATGCGGGCTCGATCCCCAGTGGGGGGTGTGCAGGAGGCAGCCATCAATGATTCTCATCACTGATGTTTCTCTCTCCCCCTCTCCCTTCCTCTCTGAAATCAACAAAAATATATTAAAGGAAAACAGTCACTGGTGGCCCCTCCCTCTCCGCCCAGTGCTCCCAGGCAGCACGCCCACCCGCCCCCATTCTCTCAACAGCCCCCAGGCCCAAGAGGCGGGGCTGGCACCTCTGAGTCCCCAGCAGTGGCCCCTGACCTGGCAGGTCCCAGGATGGGGCGGGGACTGGCAGCGCCTGCATAGCACCCCGTCCTGAAGCCCCGCTCACTGCCTGGAGGGGAGCCTGACCCGTGGGCATCACACATGGGCCAGAACTGGACCCCAGGCGTGGTGGCTGGAGAGGAGAAAAGTGCCTGAGGTCAGGCCTTAAAGTGCTTTGCAGGCAGGACGCCGGGCCGCAGGGAGGAGGAAACCGAGCCTGTCCTTATCAGGATGATGGGCAGCCACCTGAGCCACGCCCGCCTGCCCCAGCACCCCTGTCACCAGAGACAGCCTCTGAGGAGAGGCTTGGTCCCGTCCTTCGTGCTCTCACCATTGATTCACTCACACATTTACAACTGTGACTCGCCCGCCCTCACTCCCAGCGCCTGCGTCATTCCCTCTCGCTGGCCCTGCCAATCCCGCTTACTCATGCACAGCTGGGTCACCGCTCATTCCAGCGCCCGCACCACCCAGTGACCCCACAGGTCACCAGCCTGGGGAAACGAGCACTTCCTGACGGGCAGGCGGTCTGTGGAAGGGTCTGGCCACTGGCACAGTTCAGACCATCCTAGCGGCTCTTTGGTTAAAGACAGGCCCGGGCCCAGGAGGGCGAGGCCGCCCTGCATCGGGGAGCGTCGGGCGCAGGTCCAGCAAGTACTGCGGCGGGCGGGCACGCGTGGGGGCCGCTTCCGCTCACCTGTGATTTCCCTGGTCCCGCCGTTGGTGTGCTTAAAGCGATGTCCTTCCACGCGGACGCTGGGGCACAGCACGTCTGAGAAGCAAGAGCAACAGAGAGGCCAGTGAGCCCATGGCAGCCACAGTCCCTCTGGGAACGTGATCTCACACGGACCCCCCCCACCCGATCTTACAGCATGTGGGGTCCACACGGATCCCCCATCTCACAGCATGTGGGGTCCACACGGATCCCCCATCTCACTGCATGGAGGGGTCCACTCGGATCCCCCATCTCACTGCATGGAGGGGTCCACTCGGATCCCCCATCTCACTGCATGTGGGGTCCACTCGGATCCCCCATCTCACTGCATGTGGGGTCCACTCGGATCCCCCATCTCACTGCATGTGGGGTCCACACGGATCCCCCATCTTACAGCATGTGGGGTCCACTAGGATCCCCCATCTCACTGCATGGAGGGGTCCACTCGGATCCCCCATCTCACTGCATGGAGGGGTCCACTCGGATCCCCCATCTCACTGCATGTGGCGTCCACACGGATCCCCCATCTCACTGCATGTGGGGTCCACTCGGATCCCCCATCTCACTGCATGTGGGGTCCACAAGGATCCCCCATCTTACAGCATGTGGGGTCCACTAGGATCCCCCATCTCACTGCATGGAGGGGTCCACTCGGATCCCCCATCTCACTGCATGTGGGGGTCCAGTGCCTGGAGCAGATGCACATGTGAAGGAGGCCCCGTCCCCACCCGGGAGGAGCCCAGAGGGTCTGCCGTGAGAGGGAGGCAGACGCCAAACCCAGGATGGACAGGTGACACGGGGCAGGAAAGGGCATGGGTGCTGGGGGCTCTGGGCACAGAGCCGACTCCCGGCCCGGCCCAGCGTGGGAGGGCAGGGGCCTCCCTGGGAAGCGAGACTGGAGGTTCCCCTGAAGGAGCAGGAAGGCTGAGACAGACGCACAGACGCCGCAGAGGGAGCCTCCCCGAGAAAGGCGTACACTTGGACGTGAAAATCCAAGTCAGCAGGCGCCCCTGACACAGTCCTCTGTGCCAGGGACCCACCAGGAGGTGCCTCTTATGCACCTTAAGGAGCTGCAGGTGCAAATCCAGGAAAATGCAAAACTGCTGGGCCGTACGAAGGCAGCAGGGCAAGCCATGCAATAAAACATGCTTCATGATAGGGTATCCATAAGCATCCTCATGATTCCTCGCTTAAAAGGAAAAGGCTGGAAGGAAAAAGGGCTCTGTAGTTGCCCTATAAATCCCAGAGGCACCCACACTGAACTGAGAGGCCTGGGTCCCAGTGTGGGCTCCCCTCCCCGCCTCCCAAGCTCTCGGTCTGGGTGTGCGGGTCGGTAACGTGGGAGGCCCTCCCGAGCACACGCGTGTCCTGGGGCTGCACTGAGGATGCGGCGGGACCATGCCCAGGACAGGACTGGGCTGCGGGGAGGCCCCTCCGAGCCCCTGAGGCAGCTTAGTATGGACGCCCCGCCCATGAAGCAACTTGGACACAGGCGTTATTGTTATAACCACACATCGCTAGGCACGTCCGCATCCCATCAGCTCCACGCGCAATGCCCTCTCCTCACCTTTGGGGCACACACGTTCGAGGGTGCGGCAGGCGTGGGGCCCCTTGCCCCAGCAGTGAGGGGAATGAGTGAGGTCATTTCCTGATTTGGAAGGAGCTATTCTTTCATTTTTATTTTTGCTAATCCTCACCGAGGATATTTTTCCATTGATGTTTAGAGAGAGTGGAAGGGAGGGGGAGAGACAGAGAGAGACAGAGAGAGAGACACTGATTGGTGGCCTCCTGCACACACCCTGACCAGAGCCAGGGATCAAGCCTGCAACCAAGGTACCTGCCCTTGACCGGAATTGAATCTGGGACCCTTCAGTCCTCGAGCCCACACTCTATCCACTGAGCCGAACAAGCCAGGGCGGGAGGAGCTATTTTTAATGCTGATCCTAAAAGGCACCAGGGGGTCTGACGAGCCCCATGGCAGAAGGTATTCTGGACCCAGCACCGAGCTGTCTGTCGAGGACCCGGTCCGAGGGAGGAGGCAGGCGCTGGGTGATATTTAGACGGCTCCACCCAGGATGGTGGCAGCTGTGGGGTGGCGACCGATGGCTTTAACTTTGGCAGCCGGCCAGAGTGACTGGCTGGGGAGCGTGCGTCATCTGAAGTGAGTTGACTCGGAGGTTCTAGCCTTGATTATGAGCGAACCCCAGGGCTGGTGGCTGGGGCTCAGGCGGGGGGCAGAGCCACTGAGCCAGGTCTCCTCAGCTATCCCAGGGGACAGCCTGATTCCCGAGCCCCAGCAGACAGGGACAGGCTGAAGGCCCCAAAGGCAGAAAAAATAGTCTCCCTGCAGCGTCAGCACTTGGCCAGGCCGCTCTGAGGAGCCAGACTCCCCACGCCAGCTGCCACCCCTTTGGGGCATCACTAAGCCCAGAGGCTTCCGGGCAATTTATAGCTGACTCCGCTCAGTCAGGACACATGGCTCCCAGAATACCCGGTCCAGCAGCTCCCCGGCCTGTGGGGCCCCGGCTCACCTGCTTGGCTTCCACGGTCCCTCTCAGCCCGTAACTCTATCCCTTTGGCAGAGAGATTTCCAGGGCCTGGGTAATGATCTATTTATTTCCGCATTAACGCATTTATTCTAACTAAACACTTTAGGGCTGCAGATACGGTCCAGGCACTGGGGTACTTCTGGGGACACACAAGAGGGATAACAGATAAGCCACCGTCCCTGCCTCCAGGGCCCTGTGGGCCGACTGAGGTGACAGCACAAGAAAGCGTCTGAGCTGCTGCGACACCATCCGTGTCTCCTTCCTTCTCAGCCCCTCCTCCTGCCCAAGCTCTGAGAGTCTCCTGGCCTGGAGTCCCCCACCCCCATCCCCAGCTTTGCTCCGTCCCCCTCTCTGGTTGAGGAGGCCCTCTCCCCGCCCGTGTCCCAGGGCTGGGGTGCCATGCGGAAGGCACTGGTGCTCCTGTCTGTCTCCCCGTGATGGGAGTCCGCAGACCCGGCTGGATCTCAGTCCAACTCTAGCTACACGGTCCCCACAGCCCCAGGTGGGGACAGGTCTGGAGCCCACGCAGAACAGAAATGACAGTGACACCTGACTCAGAAGGAAACGCTGAGTGGTGGCTGGGCCCCCTTCCAGGCATGGGCTTCCTCACCACGTGGATGAGCCAGTGAGAAGAGCTCACAGGCTAAGGACTCCTGCATGAGGGCAGAGACTCCCTGAGTGGTCGGCCTAGCATCGTGTCCCAGCGCCTTCCTGGCTGAAAGCATGTCACTTTTGTGCCGAATGGCAGCATTCTCAGCCCAAGGAGAAAGTTGCGGCCGGCTGGTCTCAGACTATTACAGTGACGCTGGTCTCAGACTATTACAGTGACGCCGACTCCCAGTCTTTCCAGCCTCCCTTGCAGCTAGGGAGGTGATGTGACCGGTCTGGACGAGGGAACAAGTAACAGACGTTTGCGTTGGTTGGGAGAGGGGTGGCTTCTTAAAGAACGCTGGCTCTTCCCAACGTAAGGGGTAGACAGGTGGGAGATTTGGGCAAGATTATTTCCCCTCCCTCCTCCTTCGAAGGCTGGCTGCCATGTCTGGGGGATTAAGGGCTAGAAGAACCAAGGGGAGAAAGACTCTAAACCCCTGGCCAAGGTGAAAAGCAGAGGGAACGTGAACTTCTGTTTGTCTGAGCCACTGCAGCTGGGTTTTCTCTACTTGCGATTGAGTGTGCTCCAAACCTGCAGGCTGGGGTGAGCCAGGCGGGAGGGTTGAGGGCCGCCGCTCCTCCCCGGGCCCGAGGACAGGCACCAGGGGTGGTGAGAACAGGTCCACTGCTTCTCTGGTTAAGTGGTTCCCGACAGACTGTGCCGCCTTCATCATCCCAGTGAATATGGGCTGATCGGGTAACGGGTCCACAGAGGAGGCAGCTCGGGATTGAGGACCGGGGTCGGTTCTCGAGAATCAAAATGCGCCTGCAGTCAGTTCCCGTTAGGGGGCATTTTCCTCCTTGAAAGCACGAGAGGACCCGGCTGACTGCATCCCTCATCGCCTCCCCCTGACATGCGTTCCCCTCGGTCTCTGGGTAAGTAGAGCGTCCTAGACGCCTGGAGAGAAACCGGCTCTCGCCTCCCACGGTCGGGTTCTGTTTCCCCAGAGCCTTCCACAGAGGCCAGACTCGGGCCGAGCAGAGCTGCCGCCCCAGGGGACACACCAGAAACTCACTGCGGTTTCTCTGGGGAAACGCTTCAACTCGTCCTCAGTTTACCACATGGCAAAGGGGAGAGGGGGTTTGCGCATTCGGGGAGGAGGAAGGCTTGCACCAAATGGTCCCTGATGTCCTCCTGCTTTGCGCGACACACCCACGGTTCTGTCTGGAGAACACACAGCCGGAGGCCCTGGCTCTCAGCCAACGGTGTCTCCAGTGAGAAAAAAGGAGTGTCTGAATCTAAATAAAGGTCTACCTGCCTCTAGAATCTGGGCGCACAGAAGGTGGCCCCAGACCAGGAGATCAGATGGGCAGGACCAGGGGAGGCAGGGAGCGGAGCCTGCGGGCCAGGGTGCAGGGAGAGGAAGCAATCGCTGCCCATCCGTCACCTCACGGCAGCCGCTGCTGAGGGCAGCTCACCACAGACAAGATGAGGGCATTGCAAGTGGGCAGGGAAGAGACGGAGGAGGGAAGTGGTGAATCAGACGCCGGCAGATGCAGGGCACAGCTCCTCCGCGGCTCCCTGCCGGCCAGGAAACATCCACACATTCCCACTCGGTAGAGCCCCAGACGCTGAGGCAGGCCCCGGGCCAGGGATGATATGAACAATCATTACAATCCCGGCACTGGGGACCGTGTCTGTCCTGCTGGGGGTGGAGTGGCCTCGGGACCAGCAGACAGACATGCAGTGGCCTCGGGACCAGCAGACAGACATGCAGACAGCCTGCTTGCACCAGCTGCTGATTAAGCCAACCCTCCCTGCAGCCTCGCACGATAGGTGCTCCTGTTCACAGAGGCGGAAAGAAAGCCAGAGCGAAGTGAGGAAGCAGATCGCCAGAGGCCACAGGCTAGTAAATGGTACAGTCAGATGCTGGCCCCACCGCCCCGCAGTCTCTCCAAGGTCACCCAGCGCGTGGGGCCCCAAGTCTGTCCGTCTCTGAAGCCTGCACGGACAGCCAGCCAGCTCGTGGCCTCCTGAGAGCCCCTCTGCCTCTGAACGGCCCTGACTGTACAGGGGCTTGCTCACCTGAGCCGACAGAAGCCGGGTGCTCTCTGAGTCGGGCCCACGTGTGCCCACTTGCGCGGAGCTGGGAGCCCCGGGGTGGGCAGACTGCAAACACACCCGCCTGCCCGCCGCTGGCACCAACCCCAAAACAGGTCCCCGTTCTCTCTCGTGAAAGCCACTTAGATGTTACAATGAACCATGTGCTCCTCCCAATCTCCGAACGTCTCCAGCTAAGCCTCCCCCACCCCCAGCAGTGCCCTCCCCAAGAGGAGTGGAAAGAGGTCTCATTGGAGCCATAAGAACCTCTGAGCACGAGGGCAGAAGCTGGCGCTCAGAGAGGTTAAGAGACTCATCCAACATCACACAGCTAGCGAGTGGCAGAGGCAACAATTGAACCCAGGCCCTGGGGCTTGGGCATCGAGCACTGGGCCGTTATCCTACCCACACAGCTGGCACTGGAAAGCAGCCTGCGTGCAAATACAACAGCACACAGCCAGCTGTGGACAGCTCCACTGTCCCAGGTCACACACGGTTCTCATTTAGTCCTGCCCCAGCCCTGCAGGGCAGGTATTCACCCTTCACAGGTGAATACAGAGGTGGTCAGGCTGCAAAAGATCAAAGGCTGCCGGTGGCTGTGCCCCAGGGTCATGGTGTGGACCGATTGAGAGGACAAGACCACCCAAGGTCAGGTGGCACCGCCACCTTCTGTCCTAGGACCTCCCGGAGATTCCTGCCCTGCGGCTCCCTTCTAGGTGGAAGGGCATCGCACCCGCCGCCCCCCAGCGGCCCCATGTCCCCTGGCTGATGGACCACGAACCCCAGCTTTAGGCTGGAGGGAGGGTGTGGTCAGGTTGGGGGGATGTTGGTGTGTTTCAGAGGCAGCCTGCTGGACAGTGACAAGATATTGCTAGAAAGACATGTCCCTCTGGACCTGCTGACAGCTGCGAGCACGGTCCCTGAGAGCCAGGTCACATGTCCGCGACCTCAGGAGGAACTGGTGGGCGAGGCCTGTGGGTGGGGCTCCGACAGAGCTGAGCCCTTCCTGACATGGCTTGTGATGGGAACGTGTGCCGATTGGTCTGGGGCCTTGAGAGACAAAGGAAACAGTGACAAGGGCCATGTCTGTCTCCCAGCCCCGGCATGCGCCTGCTCCCCGGTGGAAACTGAGGCTGAAACAGGAGAGTGGGGGGCGGGGTCGCCTTGGCGGGGGGAGGAGGAGGTCTGGGCCTGCAGGCCTCACCTAGACCATGTCAGCTTCTCCTTCCGTGTCTGTGTCCAGACCCAGAAATAGGTGTAAACATTTGTGGGGATTTTTCCCCACCCAAGGTCATCCTGAAGGTTAAATGGGATAGAGGGCAGGAAGTTGCTGGCAGGACACCTGGCATCTAATACATGCTCACTCATCCATTCATTTATTCAGACAACACATATGTGCCCAGTGCCGGGCACATGCATCTGGCATGAGGCGAAAACACGCAAACGCGCAGTCGAGGTGGCCCTGCCCACTTACCTGGCGCTCATGTGCCAAAGGGGGCAGAGAACGAACAGAGACAGACACAGAGAAGCCAGCTGGTCGCCACGGGGTCAGGGCTGTGGATGAAATCCGTGGCCACATGAAGGGCACTGGGTGTGGGGCCAGGACCCACTCAGACCCGCGGGTCTGGGAAAAGCTCTGGGCTGAGCCACACTGGAGCGGAGAGCTACCAGGGGCGCGAGCCAGCAGGGGAAGAGCAAGCAGGCAGCAGGGTGCAGCCGCATCCTGGCCAGAGCAGAGCCCTGCAGAGGGAGGGGCGGGGAGGGAAGCCCCCTGTCACCCGGCTGAGGGGGGAGGAGAGGGTGGGGAGGTGCTGGTGCAGGGGCAGCCTGGGCCTCACCCAGGTGGGGTGTGGAACTCAGGGCCACAAAGAGATGGCATGCCCAGGTGCAACGTGTGCTCTGGAGGCCGGGCAGGGGGCAGGGGCGGGTACTGTGTGATTTCCAATGTCCCGGTGCCCTGGGCCCCCTTTCCCTCCGGGGGAGTGTCCCAGGGGCCAGGCACCAGCAGGTGTCACCAGAGACTGCAGGGACCTCCTGTGGGAAGGGCTCCTGGCTTTGCCGGGACAGTGGCCAGTGCTAAGGTCTTGGGAGGGGACGAGAGAGGAGTCTCCAAACTCAGTCCCGCCGCCAACATTCCTGCTGGGAGACGAAGAGCAAGTGGCAGAGGAGGAGGCAGGTGGGCAGGAGAGCAGGGAGCGAGGAGGTCCGAGTCCACGGGATGATGGCGTGTGTCTCCCGGGGCCGCACTCTGCCCGCAGAGCTTTGCCTTCTGTCTGGTGCAAACGCTCCGCTCACGCTCACGGCCCCCGGCGGTCAGGTCATCTCAGCAGCTCCCTGTGCACAAGCCCCTCTCAGCTTCCTCCCACTCTCTGTCCCGTGGGCTCCGGGCTAGGGAGTGACCCTGTGATGCTTGTGTGGGCACCGGCTGTGTTTTAAACCCTCTGGGCGTTTGCTCAATTCAGGAACACAATCTACTCTTAATGGCCGCCCTCCGGGTCCTACAGGGCTTAGTCCAGTCGGTCTCAAGCCACCACAACCTCGCAACGGTCCCCCTTTTTCTCCAGTCCTTTCTCACTGAGGCTCGGGCTGCTGAGGGAAAGGTCATGGCACCCAGTCTGCCCTCAGTCACCCAGGAACCCTGAGCTCCCAAGGATTGCAGGGAGGGGCACCCCCAAAGACTTCATCATAAGGGGCAGGGCCCAAGGTGGGAGGACGGTGGGGCACACCTGCAGGGAGGGAGAACCTCCTTCTTCCCACGCGGACGGGTCCCACTCGAACGGATTGTGATTAGATGGCAAATGCACCCACAGGAGGGCTGACGAGCCACTCCCCTGCCCTCTGGAGCGGACACTGCAGTCCAGGTCGGGAGAGAAGATAAGAAACGCAGTGACAAGGCCGGGCTGCTGGGGGCAGCGCTGTCCCTAAGTCACCCTGTGGCCACAAACCATCCCCCCCTCCCTCAGCCTCAGAAAAACAGGACTGGCTGCAAAGCCCAATAGGCCTGGCGGTGGTGGGGGGGGGGGGGCATCCCTGCCTCCGCCAGCAGCCTGTGGTTCTCAGGGGAGATGGGCAAACAAGATACGGTGCTATTTATTTTTTCTAGTCGTGGCCACATTCTCTCCATTAGCATGTGGCCTGGGACCAGACATATCTGTATCCAGGCTCGGGGTCGCGTCTCTAGAATCAGAACATCAGTGGCAAAGGCAGGCCCCAGGGACAGGATACTCGAATCTGCTTTCTTTTCTAGCAGGAGGGGCAGGGCTGCCC
>NW_005873065.1:48131-53822 GCF_000147115.1 Myotis lucifugus | reverse complement strand
GAGCTTATAGCAATTGTTGCAAATCTGCTAAACATTACATTTGCCAAATCCTTCCTAAGAATCCTATCACATTTCTGGTGAGACGCTTGTTGAAAGTAGCTTTTACTGTGTTTGCAGCAGTCAGCTGAAATGCAATGTTTAAAATAGAGTATGTCATCATCCCTCTCTCACTGTTCTCCTCCTGACTCAACCTCTCTGAGACCACCCTCCTTTTATTCATCCTGATTTAAATGATGAAGGCATCTTCTTACTTCTCAGCGACTGTGCAAAGTATGATAGTTACCTACAAAAACACAGGGACAACAAAATGGACCAGGTCTTTAAAAATCAACCACTGGGGAAGACCCAGGAAGGACATCTCAGAGTAGTGAAGAGCTGCGGTTCTAGAACAAAGGGACCTGGGTTCTCAAGTAAATGGATGAGCTCTGTGATTTGGGGCAAGTTACTTAAGTGCTCTGACTCCTTAGCTGTAAGACAGGATCTTTACAAGGAACTGAAGGAGGCTTACCACACCACCTGGCTTAAAGTTAAGACCTTGACAAATCAGCAACTATTATTATTACCAATAAAAACAGAACTGGGTGCAAAAATAAATAATGTGGCAGTTAGAGACCCTCTGGGTGAAACTGCAGCAGTGGGCAGTCCAGGTCAGGAGGCAGCAGGAGGTTCAAGCAGGGAGAAGTCATGGTGTTGCTCCTGTGAATGGCAGGAGCACAGTGACGGGAGCCTGGGGGCTACACAAAATGAACAGTCCTGTGGGCAGGCAGTGGGCATCAGAATTCTCTCCATTGGTGGAAGGACTAGTTACCAGGCAGAATTTTACTGGTCAGATTCCTACTCTATTGATGGTGACAGTAGGAGTGAGATTAGATTCCAACCCACAGAAACCAAGACAAGGGGCTAGGCTCTGAGAGCCACTAAGACTCAGAGAACAAATGGGGAGCTGTTTCCAAACAGGGTGTGACTAAGCCTGGGATTATGCCTGGACGCTGAGCTATCTACCTGGAAGAGGCTCCCTCTGTCCCACCGGCCAAAACTTTCCAATGGCTCCTCCCAGCCTGTAGCTGAGAGAACACAGGGACAACATCTGCACTTTGGAATAGCTAATTGGCTGGGGGGAAAGGTGCTATGCACACAAGAGTAAACTTGACTGTGCTGGGGCATGTCAATCTCCAAGATCATGCTGAGCTTTTATGAGAGGTTAAATAAGATGAGTATATGCATTTTTCCTGGGAAAGAAGCCATAGTTTTTATCCATCTCAAAAGGGTCCATGGTCCATGACCTCACAAGAGAGGATTAATGCTTTACACAAGTGTTCTTTTTAAGCAAAAATCCTGCAACCTACCTCATTTCTTTTCATCCTTATCTTGACCAAATGTGTTTATCTTCTGACAGGATTTTCTCACACACATGGGCTTCCAATTATCATTCTATCTTCCGATTTGCTCCTCTCCTCCTTTGTTAAATTCAACCAGTATCTGGCCCTAGCCAGTTTGACTCAGTGGATAGAGCATCGGCCTGCAGACCGAAGGGTCCCGGGTTTGATTTTGGTCAAGGGCATGTACCTCAGTTGCAGGCTTTTCCCTGGTCCCAGCCCTGGTCAGGGCTCATGCAGGAGACAACCAATTGATGTGTTTCTCTCACAGTTTCTCTCTGTCTTTCTCTCTCTAAAAATCAATGGAAAAATATCCTCAGGTGAGGATTTTTAAAAAAATCAGCCAATATCTGATCCACTAATGAGCCCAATTCTTATGATTAATTATGACTGTATTTTTATACATTTATTAAGTTTTAGATATTTAAAAAAGCCTATCAATGGGTTCCTATTGGTCGGGGGCCACTCAGAAAGGGCTCAATCTGTCTTCTTGAAATGAGGGGCATTGCCCTTCTCTGCTGTCATGACTTCAGTCTTTACCCGCTCCCTCGCCCTCCATGTCTTTTACTTCTCCTCTTGATCCTTCACAGCTCAGCTCAAGTTCTGTCTACTCTCTGGTAGTTTCTGGGATAGCTTCAGTCCTCAGAATTACCTCCCTCTTCCAAAGTCTGTAACCGTCACTTAGTGCCAGGAAAATAAGTGTAAGAGCATTCGCATGTTGTCTGGCAGACTTTCCCATCCCGACACCTGGGCTAGGCAGTTCTTCATTATGGAGTGTGTCTTCTCCCCCAGTGTGACAACCCAAATGTCTACACACATTGTCAAACGTCCGAGGAACAAAATCACTCTGGTTGTGTAGCACTGTTCAAACATAATTCCACCATATATCAGCTAGTATGATGCACGCTTTCTGTACAAACTGTGTTCAGTCATAGCCTACTTTTCTACCTTCATCTTCCTTACTTCAGTTCATTTTTTAACTTATTTTGTACTACATCTTTACCTTTGGAAAACACTTTGAACTTAAAACACACACACAGAGGGGTAATACATAAACACTCATTGCTTCTTTTAAACCTTGTCACAACCCTTGATAGTACTAGCATCACCCTTTAACAGGCAAAGACACTGAAGACTAGACATCTCCATTCAGTAATTGGACTCAAGTCCAAATAACAAACATGGGAGAAGCAAAGTCGCAGCATCGGGACTGATTCCAAAGTCCAGTACATTTTGACGGCACAAGGCTATTCTGTTTACTTTCCATTGACTCATCCTGTTGCACAATTGAACCTTAGGCTGCTGTCTACTAGCTCTTGGGAATACTGTGCATTTGTTATGACAGCACAGGAGTAGTTATCAGAAGGACAAACTGGCTTTTCTCTTAGGTCTCCAGAAATCCCACAAAAGAGAGAATGTGGGTACAAACATCTGATACTAGCAGCATTCACTTTCTATCATTGATCGTACACTACACCGAACCTATTCAATAGTTTTGAAGGTTAAGAAAATATAGTACAGGGAAAAAACAAATTATCTCAATGATTCCTTTAATGCGCCACCTTACCTTCGTGGCATTTCCCTCATTTCCTCAGGGAAAGGCTATTTCTCCAACTCATTTCTGTTCAATTGATTGCTAGGATTTCTCTCTCTTTAGACCATTTGTATTAGAGGAAGGAACAAGCTGGCTTTTTCAATAGAACTAAATTTCAAAAAACAAATTGCCTTTTAGGAAAGTTGAAAATCAGCATCATAGTCTCAAGATCAGAAAAGGAGAGGTTAAATTTTCCACTGCTGCTAACTCTTAAAAGCACTTGAAGAAAATGGATCTCAATAAATGGACTTCTGAGAGGAAAAAGGAAGAGACAACAAAGGCATGTGTTGCATTTTCTGTCCAAAGGCTAGTTCATCTCCTGCAATTTTCGTGTCGCATGGCCAGGGCTGCTGAGGTTTCAATTATCTTACAGCCCAGGCAATTTCAGGCAAATTTACAGTTTCACTCGGAACTACAGTTCAACGAGGTCAATATTTTACAGCTAATGAAACTACGGTCCAATGGCTAATGTCAAGTCCATCCACTTCCCTCAGAGCAGAAGAATTTGATTTACCTAAAGCTCTCCTGTCTTGGTCAGGAAGCTTCTATCCAAAAATAAATACTTACTACAATTAAGAAATATAAATATTAGCATCACTATATTTAGAAGAAAACTGTTAAAGCTTCCAAACCACATGGATTAGAGCTTACAGCATTTTCCCCCAAGAGACCAGAAAAGGATTGGAGAGTTGGGAAAGATCTTAGAAATGATTTTAACAGAGCAAGATGAAGTCATTAGTCTCACAGTTAGAATTTCTCTGTTTTTCTTAATTAGGAGGCAGTGGGTACAGTAGAAAGTTCTAGACACACTGGGGCCCAGATTTATCTTTATTAGCTGGGACCCCAGACATGTTATCTCACCTGCAAAACCCATTTTTATTTCAAGGACAGAGGTGGACTAGATGACCTTTGGCATTGTCCTGTGAATCTGTTATGCTTACCTTATCCTAATAGAAAAATTACGAATAGGAAAACCCAGCGGTTACCACCTTAGATTAGCCTGACTCCTTTTTGCTTCAGTTAGTGACTTTCCTCTCAACTGGGGTCTGATTTTCAGTTGTGCTGTAGCACCTGACCTTGACCAGCTCACACTTGTTCTCTCCACAGGGGCAGCAGCAGCGGTGTGATGGGGAAGTGAAACCTCTACACCAGATCAGAACTGTCTAATTTGTACTTTTCGCAAGTTTTTTTCTGTGGGATTCTTTGTACCAGTGTTCCTCTCTTGGTTTTTCTCTCTCCCCCTAGTAGGGTAGACTTTGTTCATTAGCAGAATTGTGTCTTAGCTGCTTCCTATAGCAAATGATTATTTGAGTTCAGAAAAAAGCGGACTTATTACGTTCCAAGCACTGTTCTGCATCCTTTGCATATCTGAAGGCATTTAATCCTCAGAGAGCTCTGTTTAGTACATGTGTATCCCTTCCTATCCAAGTCTATTCCCTTCCCGAATTCAGTGGTGAGAGGTCAGAGTTCCTTGAGCTTGGAAGGCTAGGAAGATTTCATTATCTGAATTTAGTTTAGTTCGCCCACTTGGGATGGTGAAAAGCCTGATCTTAAATAAAGCAAATGATATCACCTGAAGGCACAAATCCACTTGATTCCTTTGTTGCAACAGCAAGGGTTTAGGTAGGAAGAGTTAAATGGGAGATCTATTCCATTATCTCCATTAACAAATGAGGACAACGAAGCACAGGTGGTTTAAGGAAACTGCCCAAGGTTTCATGGTGGTTAAGGAGCAGTCAGTGTCACAGCTGAGCTAGACGCCCGATTAAACTTAGTTTTTCTTTGTGGTCAGTGGTGTCACCCATGCATGCTTTCACTGTAGTGTTTCTGGGAATGTCTTTGGGGAGCTTAGCCAGAATTGCCATGCCGTTTTTTCCATAGTTTAATTTGTCAGCCGACTTTGGTTATTTATGTGCTATTAACACCAACATGAACACATTTTAGAATGAAACTTGCTGCTATTTGTACAGTTTAACAGTTTAATCACAAGGCTGGAGGAACTACAATGTTTCATTTAGTCACTGTCTTTAATTCTTCCACTGCTGCTGAAATAAGTGATCTTTTCTGTCTTATAGACACAGAAGAAGCAGAGTCCACGCAGATAAATGCAGGTGGAAGTGCAGTGTAACACGAGCTCTCGTTTGGGCAACCCTTCTTGGCATCTCTGAAGACTTAGGGCCTCTTCAAACCCCTGCTTGTCTTCAACTCATTGTGCTGTGAGAGCTGCTTCCCACTGCCAGTTAGGTTCACACCTATGTTTAGTTTTTCAGTATTTTCTCAAGTATTTAATACATGATACCAGCAATGATTTTCCTGTGGGGCTGTCAGGGCCCTCAGAAAATTGTGCAAAACCATGGGCACTCTGCATCTTCCTGACTTGCTCTCTTATGCGTCCGCTAACTGCTGTCCAATAGAAACCCAGAGGATAAGCTCATGTGTACTTGTTAACAAAGTCATATCTGTTAAGCTGAGAGGTAGTATCTATATAAATTTCAGTGAAAAATAAATGCATCCTTGATTTCATATTCTTTTTACACTTTCACATAGCGACAAGGCTAAGGCATAAAGTAGGACTAAAATCACATTGAATCAGTAACAGAGGAAATACTAGTCGTTGGAGTCCTCCTGGAAGTTCTGTGTCACCATGTGGTGAAAAGGTCAAAGGTATGTCTCAGTGTTCCAAGAAGCACAAGAAGCCACACCTTAAACATTCGGTAAATT
>NW_005873065.1:40583-42652 GCF_000147115.1 Myotis lucifugus | reverse complement strand
TCTAAAGATAAAAACCTAGAAATAAAAAGGCTAACAAGGCAGGCAACTGAGGCTGCCTGGTTCCTTCAGCCAGGCCATCCCTTAGCCCTCTCATTCACAATGAAACTGTGTCAGAGTAATCTGTTCATCCGTCATTCAGGGGCTGCTGGTAAGCCCTGGCAGTAGCTCAGTTTGTTGAGCATCGTCCCATGCACTAAGAGGTCACTGGTTGGATTCAGTCAGGACACATGCAGTAGGGGGCATGCAGGAGGCAGCCAATCGATGAGCTCCCATTGTTGTTTCTATCTCTCTCTCCCTCTCCCTTCCTCTCTCTATAAAATCAATAAAAACATATTTTTTATAAAAAGACAAATATTTGGGACAAGGCCTTGGAATTCATTTATTTGTACTAAATGAATTATCACTCACTTGATAATGCATACACTGAGACTTGGAAAGAAGCAATAATGACCTGTCCAGTCACAAAGCCAACAGATGGCAGGGGCTAGTGCCTAGTGTCTGCTAATGCAGGCCTAGTGTCCTTTTCAGTTCACAGGTCTATCTACTTTAATGAATCTTCAAATTCCCTTTCCCTGTCATCTAGTTACTAAATAGACCAAAATTAACTTATACATTTTAATTAAACCATCCAAGTAACACTATCCTTAGGACCCTCCTTAACTTTCAAGTGATAGAATGTCAAAGAACTACATGAGTGACAATAAATAGCCAAAGCCAGTTGTTCCTACAATGAAACACAAGGGTCTTGTAAAAAAATAACATTCCACAAGAGTCTGGAAATAGCCCCATTTTGGCCACCCAGGATTCTTGGCCCATGGCAGCCAAAGAAATAACCTCTCTTGGTTATTTCTGACCATCCATCATTGTGGGGGGCGGGGGGGGGGACGACAAGTCACATGTACATTCAAGAGATCAGAATGTGCTCTGTTAACAGAAAAAAACATGGGGATGAGAAAAGGAGATAACTTCCCTCAAGCCCCTGTAGTTTCCAGAAGAATGTGTCAGCTGCCGAGGTAATTAATGACTTTCAAACATCAAAGCCAGAGCCTAGATTTTAAAAGAACCATTATCCCTTCAGAAGACTAAGGGAGGTCTGGCCCAGACAGAACTCTGCAACAAGCCAATTTTCACAGTCTCAAGTAAATAATGTCACTTTTGCAAGATTTAACAGTGTTCAGCTGCACCTTCCAACAGCAGGAAACATACAGAACTAGTAGTAAGGAGTCAGAATTCCTACCCCTTCCTGCCTTCCACTTGCTTTGTCACTCAGCTATGTGACTGTGAGCAAGTCACTTGATCTCTCGGCATTTCTCTCTATCTTGTATGTAAAACGAATAGGGTGAAGCAGACAGTTTAAGGTTCCTGCCTTCCGGCATAAACAGCATTTAAAACAAGTCTGAAATGAACTACATTTTAAACATTAGCAAAACACTCTGCACTTCCTAAGTAACATGACCTGAGAGACAGCCTCTTCGCTCATGAAGATGGAATAAATAAAGGCAGCATAGCTGGAAGAAAAACTAAGGAAGTTCATGTCTTCCAATTTCCGAGCTCTCTTGCCTCTCACACTTCAAAGTCAACCCAGCCATTCAGGCTGGGGCTTAAACCTGTTTCTAAGTGTAAAGCTAAAACCTCATTTGTACTCCCAATGTCTCTTTTTTTCATTCATCTTGATATGCTCTCTGCATACAGTCGTGAATTCCCTTAACTGCAGCTAATTTTGAATTCTGGGTTATACAGAACACTGGTGTTCTTAAAGTTAGTGGAAATTTCCAAGTTGCCCAATTAACAGGAAGGGAAAATATTTTTTTTTCCAACCGAAAGTACAGAAAACCAAAAGAAAGTCAAAAGAGGAACCTCTAAGTACATTATTTTCCCAAGTACCGAACAAGATTCTACAAATGAGGAATCAATTGCAAAGCAATTAATCTATTGAATCCTTCTGTTTTTAAATTACCCATGCCTCTGTACAACTCACAGTTATAACTCTCACGAAATATGGGATATGGGAGACAATATTAGCTTTTCAAGCTATAAGAAAACCAACATCAAAGAACTTGGCTTTAGAA
>NW_005873065.1:38836-40148 GCF_000147115.1 Myotis lucifugus | reverse complement strand
CCTCAGCCACTACCAAAAAATCCTAACACAACATCCTATATAATAAAGAGCTAATATGCTAATTAGACTGGACTGAAGAATGAACAGTGGGCGGGGCTTTGGGGCCACGAGGCAGAAGCCGGGCTGTGAGGGCTGAGCCTCTTGCACAAATTTCATGCATCGGGCCTCTAGTATTCTATAAACATGCAACACAACAGAAGCAAGCCTGTGCTAGGCCCTCATAATCAATACGACATGAAGTAGTTATTTAACCATTTCAAATAAGTATAGGAAATCTGTTTGATGATAGAGAAAAATTTAATCCTCTCTTTAAACATCAGTCCTTTCATTTCTCAATTACCTTCAAATTTCTCTCATTTCCAATCCCTCTTCAGCAAAAGAGAAGGTAGGGAATGATTTCTACACTTTCTCTAGAGCTGAAGAGTCCTAGAATAACTGGTACAAAGGGAAGACCTCTGGTGTCAGCTGGACAGGAACCTTGCTGACTGGCTGCTATAAGACTTGCTCAGAGCTCTGGGCATTTAGAACATTTTGCAAGAATTCAGTGAGGACGGAATTGAAGGGTCAGTGGTGATTAAGTGGGTCAGGCTGATTATCACTGAATTTTTAGGAAAGGGGAAGAACAATTTATCTTTGGATGTTATTAACTTATAATGTTCTCAGGAGATACCAATCAGATTGTTTTCAGACAGCAAATACTACACATATTTTATGGTAACAAATCAGTCATATGTACTCTAATTATCTTGAAATTGGGCTTAGAAGTAATAAACCTGAGTATTACATAAATGATTCCACAAGTCATTGTTGGCTAAAATTTAGGGTAAGAAGATAATTTGTTACCAAGTGCTATTAGAGGAAGAGTTATTAAATGTATTCATTCTGTATCCAATTTCTGGAAATAACTTATAAAATGGAATTACAGTCATACCTTTGGTAAACCCAGGCTCTGCTCCCAGGCCACCATTTTGGAAGCTGGGTTAATATTTACCATAATAGGTAATATCCTGACATAAAATAAATGGAAAGGTCACAGATTAAAAAATCTATCAGAAAAAAATTATGGATCCATTTTCTGGCCTTTTATAGTACTTAAGATTAAATGATGGGAAGAAGGGGGAAGACCGCTAGCAAAGTGGGATCATAGACAGAATACCAATTCTATCTGTATGCAATTCTTTGTTTCTACATGAGTCTCTCCTTACTAGGAGAGCAAATGAGCTTGGCTTACATATCACTCTGATTAATCCCATTAGCTCCATGGAACCTATATTGAGCAGGATAATTAAGAAATTCTAAGCTCAATTCGACC
>NW_005873065.1:37229-38736 GCF_000147115.1 Myotis lucifugus | reverse complement strand
TTTACTAAAGTAAATCATGCCCATTTCATCTCTGTATCTCAGAATCTACTGCAGAGTTTGGCACATATTAAACGTTCAATAAATGTTTCAGAATAAATTAATGAAAAATTAGACTTTTTTTTACCTTGGTTTCGAACAGGGGTAACAAAATTGGTACCATGAACATTTCTCCAATCCCAAGATGTTGGCAAATGTAAAAGCTTTTCATGTATTTCAGCAGTTAGTGGTGCAGGTTTGGGCCTAGGATGGAAATATACATTTGACATCAATATACAGTCTTTCCTTTAAGGATGATTTCCTAACTTCTAATTCCGCAATTTCAACCTCCTGGCTGGCTAAGATATACATTCAGACTCAAGGGGCACTTGTCTCATCAATGTTTCAATGTGTGTATTCCACAATCATGTGGCAATCTACATAATATCTCTATTACAGAACTATGTTGTGTGACTTTCATTAACCATTTCTTTTTCATGATCTAGTAATTTCGCCCTGTGAAATGACACTGGTTTTGTATATCACTGCAATGTATTTTTAACATGTGTCAGTAGCTGCATTCTTTTACTTTTAACAGATTTTGACCAAGAAAGTAGACATGGGAAGTTAAAGATGGCCTACAAAGGATATAGAGAAATTACTGATATCTAACTCAGGAGATGGTCAGTAGTGATAGTGAGGAGGTAAAAGAAGTGAAGAAGGCACAGAAATAAAAGATCTAAGTATGACTCGGAGAAACCAAGATGGCGGCATAGGTTAACGCCGGAGTTTGCTGCCTCGAACAACCACTTCAAAAATACAACTAAAAGATGGAACGGACATCACCCAGAACCACAGGAAGGCTGCCTGAGTGGAAATCCTACAACTAGAAGGAAAGGGAAATCCATACCGAGACTCAGAGGAGGCGCAGTGCGGAAGTGAAATACTAAGGTGCGGAGTGCATGTGGAGCGGGCCGGCGGCGGAGGGTGCGGGTGTTGTTTTCAATCGGGAGGGAGTTTCAGACTCTGAGCTCCAGATCCCGGCAAGTCTCTAGGGACCCAGATTCAAACCGGAGAAGCGGGACTGTCTGGCATCGGTCGGAACTCGAATGCAGTTTTCTCTCCCGGGACTCTGAGAGGCAGAGCCCTGGGGACGGATCTGAGAGCAGCCATAACTGCTCGCTCCGCCCGTCCTGTGGATCCCCGGGAACCCGCCCCTCCCAAGCCCTGCACAGAGGCATTTGCCGGATAGCCTTAGGCAAACGCTAGACTAGCACCGCCCTAGAGATCCAGCACAGAAGCTCTCCCACTGCAGGCACAGCTGACTCTCATAGCCAGTTAGCCTGGAGGTCAATTCACCCCCAGTATTGCCGACAACAATCAAGGCTTAACTACAACAAGACTGCGCACAAAGACCACAAGGGGGTGCACCAAGAAAGCATAAAAAATGTGGAGACAAAGAAACATGAGAGAAATGGAGGATATAGAGCTAAAAAACGCACTTTTAAGGTCTTTCAATAATTTTCTAGAA
>NW_005873065.1:33479-37129 GCF_000147115.1 Myotis lucifugus | reverse complement strand
ACCAACTAGAAATTAAGCATACACAGACTGAAATAAAGAATATTATACAGACACCCAACAGCAGACCAGAGGAGCGCAAGAATCAAGTCAAAGATTTGAAATGTGAAGAAGCAAAAAAACACCCAACCAGAAAAGCAAAATGAAAAAAGAATCCGAAAATACGAAGATAGTGTAAGGAGCCTCTGGGACAGCTTCAAGCGTACAAACATCAGAATTATAGGGGTGCCAGAAGATGAGAGACAGCAAGATATTGAAAACCTATTTGAAGAAATGATGACAGAAAACTTCTCCCACCTGGTGAAAGAAATGGACTTACAGGTCCAAGAAGCGCAGAGAACCCCAAACAAAAGGAATCCAAAGAGGACCACACCAAGACACATCATAATTAAAATGCCAAGAGCAAAAGACAAAGAGAGAATCTTAAAAGCAGCAAGAGAAAGAGACTCAATTACCTACAAGGGAATATCCATACGACTGTCAGCTGATTTCTCAACAGAAACTTTGCAGGCCAGAAGGGAGTGGCAAGAAATATTCAAAGTGATGAATACCAAGAACCTACAACCAAGATTACTTTATCCAGCAAAGCTATCATTCAGAACTGAAGGTCAGATAAAGAACTTCACAGATAAGGAAAAGCTAAAGGAGTTCATCACCACTAAACCAGTATTACACGAAATGCTGAAAGGTATCCTTTAAGAAGAGGAAGAAGAAGAAAAAGGTAAAGATACAAATTATGAACAACAAACATGCATCTATCAACAAGTGAATCTAAGAATCAAGTGAATAAATAATCTGATGTACAGAATGAACTGGTGATTATAATGAATCAGGGACATAGAAAGGGAATGGACTGACTATTCTTGGGGGGGGAAAGGGGAGTGGGAGATGCGGGAAGAGACTGGACAAAAATCGTGCACCTATGGATGAGGACAGTGGGTGGGGAGTGAGGGCGGAGGGTGGGGCGGGAACTGGGAGGAGGGGAGTTATGGGGGGAAAGAAAGAGGAACAAATGTAATAATCTGAGCAATAAAGATTTAATTTAAAAAAAAAAAACATCTAAGTATCAAGTAGGCAGACTAGCTCCATAAACAGAGGACAAAATTGCTTCATCATTACAGAACTAGAGCTTATAGGATATGCTTGGAAAATAAGGCACAAAATGAGAGTTGCCTGGAATGATGAAATGATGGATAGACATTTTTGCCTATCCATCATTGCCAAGAAATGAGGAAATTGTTCTACAAGCTTCTCTGTATTAGAGATTTAAAACACACATACAGACAGACACACACACACACACAGCATTCTAGCTGTAGCCATGCCTGAATTCTTAAAGTTTGCCCAAGTTTGCCGAATGCTCTGTGTTCCATGTCTTTGTACTGCTGTTTCTTCTATCTAAAATGCTTGCTGCCCACTGATTAGAAAAAATCCCCTTAGAGTTTTTCCCTGACTTTTAATTTTAAAGACTGCTCATACAACAGCCTCCACCCACAACCCCCAACAAAAACCCACTTCTCTCTATGCTCCATCATCTCTTGTGTTAGGGCAATACTGTTATATTGTGGTAACATTTATTTTTCTGTTATTGTAAACTACTTGAATTTCTTACTCAACTTGGAATTATCATACCACAGTGTTCTAACTTTCCAGTGATTACCAAGTTGGTTTTTACCAGCTTCCAAGTTAGTCATTGGCAAAGATTATTTCTGGACTTCTTCATGTCCTCTGCAACTAATCCTAAGTCCTTCTCTCACACACTTCTCTAAGAGATGATATAAGTTAATGATAGGTCAAAACGGAAGTGAGATGAAAGACAGGGGAAAATCATTTCTGACTAGAAATCATAACCTTGAGAACTGTAAAGAATAGATAGCACTGAACAGCCAGTCTGGCTCAGTGGTTAAACATTGACCATGAGGTCCTAGGTCAATGCTTAACTTGGTGAGGGCACATACCCAGGTTGCAGGCTCAATTCCCAGTATGGGGCATGCAGGAAGCAGTGGATCAATGATTCTCATCATTGATGTTTCTATCTCTCTCTCCCTCTCCCTTCCTCTCTGAAATCAATAAAGACGTATTTTTTAAAAAGAATAGATGGCATATTCCATACAGAAATGTCAATTTTTCGCTAAAATATTAACTAAGCCAGGGGCATTGCTAGAAGATGAACATGAGGTGGTCTTTGACCATATATGTAAAAAACAGCATTAAGAGACATGAAACATACATAAACTACCATAACAAATACAAGGCAATTATAGTAATGCTATAAAACATTTAACCTGGATAATGTCCATGGAATTACCAACGTACATAAAAAAGCTATGCGTCATGAAAATTTTATATGCTGGACAGAAAAAAAAAGAAATAAACCTTGGATATATACTCTGAAATTTATGAATAAAAACTAGGGTACAAACAAATTTTGGAAGGAAATGAACAATTTCTGTGATTTTTACGTTGAGAGGCCAAAAGATTCAACTACTCAGTAAATATTAACTAATTATCCTATAAATACCTAAAACACACTAAAAAATATGGAAGATAAAAAAGGAATTGAAGCATGGCAGCATAACATAATTTCAGGGCGGGTATCTCAGAGCTATACCAACCTCCTACAAGTGGCTTCACCACTTACTAGCTGTGTGACATTAGTCAAAGATCTTATTTTTTTAAAATATGTTTTTATTGATTTTCAGAGAGGAAGGGAGATGGAGAGAGAGATAGAAACATCAATGATGAGAAAGAATCATTGATAGGATGCCTCCTGCATGCCCCCTACTGGGGATCGAGTCGGAAACCCAGGCGTGTGCCTGGCCTGGGAATTGAACAGTGATCTTCTGGTTCAACAACTGAACCACATTGGCTGGACATTTTTTTTAAATTTTGGATTCAATAATTTTTTTGAGGAAGGGAGAGAGAAAGAAACATCAATGAGAGAGAGAAACATTGATAGGTTGCTTCCTACACCCACCCCAACCGGGGATCGAACCCAAAACCTGGGTATGTACTCTGACTGGGAATCGAACCCACCACCTATTGGTGGACAGGATGATGCTCTAACCAACTGAGCCACAATGGCCAAGGTGTTAGTCAAAGATCTTAACACCACAAAACTATGATGGACTCCTATTAAAATGAGTATAAGCATATCTAACGCAAAGAATTTTTAGGAAAATAGTGCTTAGAACAATGCCTGTCTCTGATAAGTCCTTGATAAATAAATTATTAAGCTAGTATGATAACTGTCATCATCATTCATGTCATTGAACAGATTAAAAAGAATAATGATAGATTTAAGTGACTCTCTGGCCCACAAGAGGCATTCAAATGTTAACTTCCTCCTTCCCACCACTCTATAAGGCAGAATGTTTGCCCATCAACACACCGTGGGACAAAGCAAAAACAGTGTGACAACTGAAGCTGAATGGTGTAAAAATGAAGAGAGTGAAAGAGGAATTTGGAAGATGGAGACGTGGGAATTACAACATTATTAAGGCTAGAATTTCTTTTAAAATGAGAATGTTTATCTTATGCTGATCCCACCATTGAGTTATTTATTTATTTATTTTTATTAAAATATTTTAATGTTGGCATTACTTCAGGTGTCCCTCCACCCTTTATCACCAAACTATTGTCTGTGTCCATGG
>NW_005873065.1:31392-33209 GCF_000147115.1 Myotis lucifugus | reverse complement strand
TAGTACCTATATTAATTACTTTTCCACTCCCAGTTTCTGTATCTCTGTAGTGACTGCCCACTTGTGAGCTAGAGAACATAAAGACATATGGGCTTTTCGAGAGATAATGGTATTAGTAATGGATTTCCTCAGCTATATGGCACATGACAGGTGGCAAAGCAGTTGTGTCTGAGGCTCTTATCTTTCAGGCAGGAGCCCCACTCCTTCACTTTATGAATCTAAGAAGGGACACAACACACACTCCCCAATATCGATTACCAAGAGCATCTCATGGACAAGCAGTTCCTTAGAATACACCTTGAGAAATACCATGTAAGATTCTTTTTGAAAAAGGGGCAGAACTCTGATAGGAAAAGTCTCCAAATAGCCTCATAGTTGAAGAATGCCAGAGCATTATGATTATTAGTCCGCAGATAAAAAGTCAGAATGCATTTTAATTACTGAACAGTTAACCAACGAGTGGCCTGTTCAAACAATAAAATCTGGGCCAAGGACTCTATTTATATTAAGGAAATCATCAATATCATATCAGAAATTTGGAAAACGTTACGATTATTAAGGGAAAATAGCAACCATACACAATTTACTGACTCTCACTAGCTCCCTACTGGTTTCCAGTTCCCTGCCCTTCAGTTCTATGAATTTCTCCTGAAGCAAGGTCGGGCATCACAGAAACACCGTTGGCTACTTAACAAATGTTAAGGTACTATATACTCTGATAGATGCAGCTATGGTTTTGAAAGAATTTTTTAAAAATCCTACCAAATTCCTGACTATATAAATTAAAAGTATTACGACCTAATTTCCCAAAGTAACAATACACTCTGGGGTGTGTAAGCTAAAGAGAAAATGTCACTTCTGGCTGAGGACAGTAAAAGTATATTGGTAAACAAGAAACATTTTTGGTTGGAACTTAAAACAGAAAGATGATTTTGAGATGTTTACAGGTGGCAAATCTGACAGGCAAGTTGAGGGGTATTTGAGACAAGGAAATATCATGAATAGAGATGATATGAAAGGAAAGTTTTCAGTCATTGTGTGTCATATATTTGAAAGCAGGTCACAGTACTTAAATATATTACTGTCAGGTTTAGATGGTTTTGCTTACCAAGTTAAATGTATCCATTAGACAATAGGCAGTAACACAATAATAGCTGAGTAAAGAAAGATGAAATTGGCAATATTTTATAGATTGGCTTAGAATGGGGACAGAGAGGGAAAGATACCAAAGAAACAGACCAAAGAGATGGGGTAGGAGGCTGAGCCGCAAGGCAGGAAAGAGACAACAAAGCCCTAACTAAGCCAGAGTTTAGAAAATGGAAAGGGAGCCCAGCCAGCGTGTCTCAGTGGTTGAGCATTGACCTATGAACCAGGAGGTCAGAGTTTGATTCCCGGTCAGGGCACATGCCCAGGTTGCCAGCTTGATCCCCAGTAGGGGGTGTGCAGGAGGCAGCTGATCAATGATTCTTTCTCGTCATTGATGTTTCTATCTCTCTCTCTCCCTTCATCTCTGAAATCAATAAAAAATATATTACAGATATCTCTCATCCCCCCTCCCCTTACCCCCATAGTAAAAAATATATTAAAGAAAATAAAATGGAAAGTGAATCATGGAAACGGCAGATGCTGTGAAAGCAAAACCCATAAACAGGGATTGGAGAGCATGAGAGTGTGTGTGTGAATAGGAGAGGAAAATGGTCACACACAAAAATGACAACAGCCCTGACTGGTTTGGTTCAGTGGATAGAGCGTTGGCCTGCGGACTGAAGGGTCCCAGGTTCGATTCCAGTCAAGGGCATGTACCTTGGTGTGGGCAC
>NW_005873065.1:16642-18148 GCF_000147115.1 Myotis lucifugus | reverse complement strand
TCATATTTGCAAATACTAAAGATGTGAATAGGAGCACACCATAGAAAAGGACGAAGCTTACATTTACCCTATTCCCTGTATGAGTTCTGTCAGGCAAGTTAAAAGATAAGGTTTTAAAAACAGTGCTTTGAAATGGTTCCATCACTGCAGGATTCAATTTTTAATCTTATTCATCAATAAAGCAAATTATTCCATTCAAATTTGTCTATTAAAATGTCACTATCCCTAGTGACATTTAGAACAGTAATTCTTCTAAACGCCAATGAACCTGCGGAACTTCTAAACTTTAGCAAAATTGGTCAAAACTAATAAAATTATTTATTTCAAAGATTTTAATTAGAAAATTTTGTTTCCAAATGTTGAAAATTTGCAGTAATGAAAACTATCGGTAACAGAGACTCTCACATGGCTTTTGGCAACAAAGTCATGATAATGAAGCATATTTGTGTATTGTTTTCAAAGGTTATCATCATGAAATGTATTTTGGCAGGACATTTTTCTGATAATAAATCAATCCAATATTATTTATTTGTATTTATTTCATTTTTGATAGTGCATGTATATAATTTTTAAATGTACCTATACATACTGTGAGATCCATAATTAAAAACTTGGACATCTAGGTCTATTCCATCCAAATCATTCACCATTGCAGAAAAGAGGAATGATTTAATGGTAAACCATGTATGGTGAGAGATTACATTCTGACAATACTTCAAGATAAAGAATGTTTATTCAATTTTTTGCCCTTGGTTTAATGTACACATAATGGGTGGGGCAAAAGTAGGTTTACAGTTGTGAATTTATTCTTATTAATTACTAGAGGCCCGGTGCACAAAATTCATGCAGGGGAGGGGGGGGATTGGATCCCTCAGCCCGGCATGCACCCTCTCCAATCCAGGACCCCTCAGGGGATGCCCGACTGCCAGGACCCCTCTCCAATCCGGGACCCCTCAGGGAACCCCTCAGGGGATGTCCAACTGCCGGTTTATTGGCTTAACCGGCAGTCGGACATCACTCTCGCAATCCGGCACCGCTGGCTCTAACCGCTTGCCTGCCTCCTGGCTTGATCACCGCCTAACCGCTCCCCTGCCAGCCTGATGGCCCCCAACTGCAGTCCCCTGCCGGCCTCATGGCCCCTAACTGCCTCTCCCTTGGCCCCACCACCGTGGCTTTGTCTGGAAGAATTCAGACGGTCAGGACATGTCTGGTCTCCCAGTCTAATTAGCATATTACCCTTTTATTTGTATAGATTGTATTATTTCCATACTAACCACTTGGTCTGGGGGATGAGTAAAGCTGTTAGATGGCAACAAGAGAGAGCAAGGCACATTTTTACTAACTTGATGTTCTACCAAACCCACCCAAGAGTACAGCATCTTTTTTTTTTTAAATCTTCACTGGGAGGGACATGAATAGAGAGGGAAAGGGAGGGGCAGGGGGAGAAGAGAGAAAGAAGCAATGGGTTGTTTTTCCTTTATGCTCCTTGACCCGGGGATCAAACTG
>NW_005873065.1:12434-13999 GCF_000147115.1 Myotis lucifugus | reverse complement strand
CCTGAGTGAAGACGGGCGATCAGGTCCAGAGGTAGGATGGAAGAAAACATCCAGGTAGTAGTCAGCTTTACTGTTACTTCCTCTTTATAAGATATCACCTTCCCAGAGCTGCTGACCATCAGGACCTCTCAGGAGGTATAAGGAGTTATCTGAGCTCACAATGTAATGATGGCAACCTGCTACCTAGGGAAAGACTCCTCCATTCAAGCTGGGATGCAGGAGGGAAGTCCTCCCAGACAATATGAATTAGGTGGAGCCCCACATGTTCGGTTTACCAAGGCTGATATTAATCAGCTCTGAACAACTGAGGAGGAAACTAGTCCATTGTTCAGCAGGAAAGAGCTAAATGATAGCAATCGGTGTGAACAATAGTGGTATTAAGAGAAGTGAACTTGGCAAAGGTACTTAAGCTGTACTTCATTGGAAGATTACAAAGCTCTCCTTCCACTAAGAAGGGAAGGAGAAGGTAATTTTTTTTGTCTTGAATGACAGGACCCTGGCTTGGGAAAGAAAGTGAGTCGCCTCATTTGGAAAGGAAACCTAAGCTTCAAGCCAATTCTTCTCCTAAAATCTCAACAGGAGCCAATGCAGTGCACATTCTATTCCATTAAACTAACATTTGTGATGTTTACAGACTGGGATTCACCAGAAAGTCTACCCAAACGTGACCCCAAGTACTTGCGAAAGGGCTTTTCTTTCACATATATTTGCCGTTTCATACCCACCCAATCTTCTCTTCTTCCATCATCAAAACAAATGTTCAGAGCAGAGAACAAGGAAATGCTTCTTAGGTTTGCAAGACTAGCCCTGATCATTTATCACTTCAGCTGTGTGAGCTTAAGGACTACATGAGACTCTCCCGGACTGGGAAAGGAAGCTAGTGGTGTGTACTTTATAGGGTTTCTGAAAGGTAAAGTACCTCAAATTCTTAGCACAGGGCTGGCACCTAATGAAAACATAAAGATACCCTTCGGCAGTTGGGCTTCTCTCAGAAAAGCCTCTTCCAAGGGACCATCTTCCCACCAATAACATATCTGCGCATCTCAAGATATCCGGAGGCCTTATTTTCTCCTTACGATGGATGTTGTGGTCCCTCAAGAGGAGAGTGTTCAAAAGAGAAAAAAACTTAGGTTGCATAGTGTTCCTTTTACTCAAAGGCTGCATGGCGAAGCCACCTAAGACTTCCAGAATAGTTTTTCTTTCTCCTGTAGAGTAGTCTCTGGCGGTTCACATTCCAAAATGGTGGTGGCTGCTTTCCACAGAAATGTTCAGGAGGGCAGCTGCCTTGGAGGTAGGTCCCCAGGCCTCCTCTGCATTCTACATGCACAGACAGACTCCAGAGGGCGCTGTGGCCGCCAGGGGCCTCCGCTAGCGGTTAGAGGTAGGTGGTCCAGTGCGGCATGCTGCTCAGCCTCTCAGCCCCAAAGCCTGTGTGGGGCTGTGGTTTTAAAAGAGCCCCTCAACAGATGCTCTATGTAATAACTACAAGACAATAAAAACTGGAGTTAATACTGTCTCTTCACAATGCTTAAGCATATTAATTTTCTTAAGTAAAAAAAATACCC
>NW_005873065.1:0-12334 GCF_000147115.1 Myotis lucifugus | reverse complement strand
GGCTGCCATTTCCTCAAAAGCTGAAAGCTGAAGCAACAGGAATTGCCCATGAAGTCAACAGGCTTAAGAAGCACATGCAGATGCATTTGAAATTAACGGCCACGGTACAAACCTAATACACTTTGGAAATGTACTTAAGAAACAGGCTCATCTGGCAACCTAGGTACATTAGCATGTATACCTTACAAATTCCAAACGCAGGCTTAGTGCTGCTAGGATCCTTATTTCCAGGTACAGGGCTACTTATCATTTAAGAACAAATACCAGGGACTGTCCTTTTTACTGTTGTCTCCATCATTAGGAGGGAGAGTGAGAGTTTTAAGCCAGGAGTGCATCAACTGCATTCTGAGAATACTTTACTTTTTTGTAAGGTGAAAACAAACAATTTCCTATTATATCTTCCTATTTCCTATTCTATCTTTCTCCTAAACTATCATCATGTATTATAGTAAAGATTCTGAGGAGTTCTGAAATAAAGAAAATTATTCAGTGACCGAAAAGAACTCAGAAGAAACAGCCTCTTGGTTTCAGCTCTAGTTTTCATTTTGATCTCCTATTAGTGGCTGCCTGGAAGGACCCTTAAAGCGTAACCAGATGAAATGTTATACTTAATGAGCAATCCTAGCTGGCAGATTTGTGGACCACTGCCGGGCCATTAAACAGTTTTTGGCAAATGCTGTCATAGGATAGAAGGCTTTAGCCAGCTCCATTTTTCATACCTCGCTTCTGGTACTTCAGAGCTAAGTACAGGAGGAAGGGAAAGGGGGGAAATGTTGTTAAAATGCAAGGAAAGTTAAGTCCCTATCAACTTGACTCTCTCACCACCCATTTTTTCCATCAAAATTCTGGACATTTAAATGAATGGGTCCAGCACGAGCGATGATTTGAACATCTATTCTGCAAGTGTGAGAATGTAAAGAGTGACAAATATCCTCTTCTTCCAGGCCACAGTTTATTTAAAAGATGGGTGACATCTCACAGGAATAAGGGACAAGTACATCAATGTCTCTGGAAGAGCCACCTTCTCTAATGGAAGACAGCCTTCAGGTGCCTTGGCCTGGCAGGGTTCCCTCGTGGGTCTTTTTAATAAGAAAAAAATTAACTACCCAAGGGAGCACAGCTACTTCAAGGATTTGAACTGAACTTACAGTCAATCTTTTCTTAACTGGGTCTTTACCTCTTGGGGTTCATGTCTATTTATGTTATAAGTATCATTCCTGGAAGAGCACATCTGATGTGTGCAAACAGAACATGTTAATGTAAAAGCTCGCTCACACAAAACAGTGCAGGCATGTAAAAGGCAGCAAGTCAGCAGGCTCAAGCAAGAAATCTACAAATCTACAAGAAAACCATCGTCTTTCCAGTTCCCTCTCCATCTCCCTGATAAATAGAGATGAATGTGCATAAGCCACCAGGAGGAGGGAAGCTTGCTTTTAATAAGAAAAGTTAAAAATATTTCAATGGAGCTCACCCAGTTTGTTCCTCTGATATGGTAAATCATATATTCCCACAGTTCCCAGCTGCATGAACAACTGACTGATAAAATCAGTGACATCCTACGAAGAGTTTACAATGGGAAACTGAGTCATTATGTTGAAATTAAACATCATGAAAGAAAACAAAAATACATCGTTAGGCATGCATTAAGTGTTAAACTTCTCATTCCTTCCCTGAATTGAAATATACTTAAAAGTAAAATCCATGCCCTAGCCAGTTTGGCTTAGTGGATAGAGCGTTGGCATGCAGACTGAAGGGTCCTGGGTTCAATTCCGGTCAAGGGCACATGCCCAGGTTGTGGGCTTGAGCCCAGTAGGGGGAATACAGGAGGGCAGCTAATCAATGATTTTCTGTCATCATCAATGTTTCTATCTCTCTCTCTCCCCCCCTCTCCCTTCTTCTCTGAAATCAATAAAAATAAAACAAATTTTTTATATATATATATTTTATTGATTTCTTACAGAGAGGAAGGGAGAGGGATAGAGAGCTAGAAACATCGATGAGCGAGAAACATCGATCAGCTGCCTCCTGCACATCCCCCACTGGGGATGTGTCTGCAACCCAGGCACATGCCCCCGACCGGAATCGAACCTGGGACCCTCCAGTCCACAGGCCGACGCTCTATCCACTGAGCCAAACCGGTTTCGGCAAAACAAATTTTTTTAAAAAGAAAACTCCAAGATGGTTTTAAAAAATATCCTAATTTGTGTATTGACTCTACATTGAAACAAGTAAACCTATCCTAATAAAAAGTATTCTAAAGGCTAAATTGTTACATCTTTAAAATGAACCCAGAAAGCACAGTGAGAAAAATGGTACATGATTCTCAAATCCTTTCAGTGGTTCTCAACCTTCTGGCCCTTTAAATACAGTCCCTCATGTTGTGACCCAACCATAAAATTATTTTCGTTGCTACTTCATAACTGTAATGTTGCTACTGTTATGAATCGTAATGTAAATATCTGATATGCTGGATGGTCTTAGGTGACCCCTGTGAAAGGGTCGTTCGACCGCCAAAGGGGTCGTGACCCACAGGTTGAGAACCGCTGCTTTACATGGAAACACACGGTTGACATTTCTGGCTGTTGTGACAAACTTACAAGCCACTGGGCACACAAAATGGGCAGATAAATCCTCTGGTATGGATTTCACCAACCATTTCCAAAACACCCCAAGATTTTCAAATTTCCCTGTTCTAAGTAGCAACCTGCTTAAGAAACACTATGGCAGTCTTTTTTAGCTTACAGTTCTATGAAGACTGCTGGGCCCAGAGAGAAAACTCAATTAGAAATCAATGAAGTTTGCTTGACTATCACCAAATAAAATTTTCAGCCACAATGAGTCTAGTTTCTTTTCTAGACACCTTCTTCAGCCCTTGAATAGCTTTAATTTTCAAAATAAAATCTGAGCTCCCTTTTCCAGCCTCAGAGAAAGTGAAATGAGAAACAGTAAAAATTTAGAAACCTATCCAACTTGAGGATATTCTTTGGAGTTTGGTTTGTTTCATCTGACTTCCTTCCATTGGGCAATTCGGTGGGTAGGAGAGTACATAGAGAATCTTTACACAAGCTAATCGTAAAAAGTGAACAAAGAATATAAAAGCATAAAGGAGAAAAATTGTAACGTATTCATCACATAAAGCCAACCATAATTAAATGTCCTTTACATTGTTTTGTTTTGCTATGTTGTAATTTTATAAGAAGTTGGCTGCTTTTAATCTGCAGGTACTTTTAAGGGTTCAAATTTATTGGAGTGTGAACTATAAGCCAATGTAAATGCTAGTAAACTCTGATAGTCTTAGAAACTGGCCTGTAAGACGGTATTGTATTTTATCTTGGGCAGCATATTGTTTGAAAAGAAGATTGAAATGGAGACCGCTAAGAAAGTTTCTATTTTGCCATCGGTCTAATTTCTTCTTATTGTTTTACATAAGGTTGTTTCAAATGTTTAGGTGCCTGCCTGGGTGGGCCCTAGATGCATTTGAAATCGTAACCCCCGTAAAGTGTTCAGCTAACTGAATGTCTACAGGAACTTGAGAAGGGAAAAGTATCTTGTAAGAATATTTTTTACATCAGGCTTTCCGCCTGACTCAAACTATGCACAAACTGTCAGTGTCAAGGTTCACTTCCTGCCACGCTTTGATCTAGCTTGAAGTCACATGGGAAAAAAAAAAAAAGATTACCAAGCAGATAAAAACCAAGATAAAAAAAGGCACAGGAACCTCAAAAGTCATTAAAAAATGTTCATCTTCCAAGTGAGGCCGGAAAAAGGAGAACTTATTGAAGGGAGTTCCTAGCAATAGAAGTGGCATTGCAATTGCTTCCAAGTTGGAAATCTGAGCTGCAGGATGTCCTGGGGGAGCAGAGGGTGGAGCAGGAGCCTCACAGAATACCCTGCGTGCATCAGGAGCTCAGCATCCTCTAGCACAATGGTTCTCAACCTTCCTAATGCCGCGACCCTTTAATACAGTTCCTCACGTTGTGGTGACCCCAACCATAAAATTATTTTCGTTGCTACTTCATAACTGTAATTTTGCTACTGTTATGAATCATAATGTAAATACCTGATATGCAGGATGTATTTTCATTGTTACCAATTGAACATAATTAAAGCATAGTGATTAATCACAAAAACAATATGTAATTATATATGTGTTTTCCAATGGTCTTTGGCGACCCCTGTGGAAGGGTCGTTCGATCCCCAAAGGGGTCACGACCCACAGGTTGAGATACTTCTGTCACGGCCACAGGTTGAGTGGCCGGGTGCTGTATTTTCCGTGAGACACTTAAACTTGAACAAAATCCTGGTTACGTTTTGATCATTGTTCACTTAAAAAAAAATAAATCAATCTTTATTTGGGAGATACTCTCTAAGTCCGTAGGGAAAGGTCTCGTGTGCTTTACTCATTAAATAGTTTGTGCTTTTCTTGAGTTACCCACCCTGCATGGTTTCCCCAGCACCACAGTAGGAAAAACCCTGGTGTTTATGGTGAAACCCAGCAAGCGTTCTGTGTCAACCAGTGTCACCAAAAGTGCGTGACTTTCCTGCTATCTAAAATCAATTCCACTCTATCATTTTTCTTAAAAGTTTTAAAACTCTGCTCCCCATCTTTCAGTTAGATTTGCAAAACAGATAAGCTTTTACCACTCTGCAAAGTATATTTATCTGGAACTGCTTATGCTAGACATTTTAAAAACTAGCATCGTATGTGTAGTCTACTCTGCTTACTGATATTACCATCTTTAAGACCAGTCCTAACTACTGACCACTCAGAGGGGTTGATTTTTCAGCAGGAACAGAAAACATGTTTCTGATAATGGTTCTGGTCAAATGCGCATTTAAAAGATATATATATACCGAAATCAGTAGCAGAACAGTCTTCCTATTTTTATTCCTAATAAGAGAATACCATCCAAGAAGCAGATAATTAGTCAGGGTTCTGTCCTACTGCAGGGCAAAAGTAGGTTTACAGTTGAGATCTACAGTTGTTCATATGGAAAATAATACAATAATTAATACATAATACAAGAATAAACTTTCGCACATTCACAACTGTAAACCTACTTTTGCCCCACCCTGTATTGGCTCTTCCCATGTACGACTGAGAACACTTATGACCTTATCTGATGTTAACCAGTGGTTTTTCTCTTGACCTGCTACTAATGTCTGAGGCTATGGGGAAAGACCAAATCTGCTTACACGGCGACTTAAAAAGAAATGCAGAGATGTGGTCTGAGTGCTCCTCCAGTCACCAGCTGTCCCCTCTGCCCCCACCAGCCCTCGACTATGGAAGCTGAGAGCAAGCTGAGAGCAAACTGACAGGAAAATATTGATGGAGGGAAACTGCCCTTGTCTATTTCAGATTAGGAGTCAAGCAATGAAATGCTGACTTTAGATGTTTCCCCACCAGTTTCTCCAATTCTACAGAAGTAAAGAATGAAAACTTTTCTAAGCCAAATGGGTAAAACTACTTATTCATCTATTTACATACTGCTCTCCATCTTGCACTTACAGTGGGGCCTTGACTTACGAGTTTAATTCGTTCCGAGACCGAGCTCGTTAAGGAGCTCGTTAACTCAAATTACTCTGTCAACTCAATGCAAAAAATCAGCCGAGAGACAGCTGGTATCTCAAAAAACTCTTTAGTCAGGACACTCGTAAGTCAAGGCCCCACTGTATATAATTTATTCAACCTTTTTTTCAACTGAATTCACTTCAGTTCATTTTTTAAATAAATATGAACTAAGTGTCTATTATGTGTCAAGCAAGAAAAAAAGGAGGGGTGAGGGGAGGGAAAAGGGAAGGAGGGGAGAATGATACACAGTAACAACTGTCTTGACTATCTCTTTCCTTGTACACCAATTCCATAGGAATTCTCAACCTTGAAGCAAAAAATATTGAAGGGCTGTGATAGGATACCTATAAGAAGTCTGCAGAGCCCCAGGCTCAGGAATATGCAAACCAAGAATTCTAATCAGATTGAATTATATTTACTACATATGCACTACAGTTTTAAAAATTCATATAAGCCCTAGCTGGTTTGGCTCAGTAGACAGAGCGTCGTCCTGTGGACTGGAGTGTCCCAGGTTTGAGTCCGGTCAAGGGCATATGCCAGAGTTGCAGGCTTGATCCCCAAGAGGCAGCCGATCAATGATTCTCTCTCATCATTTATATTTCTCTCTCTCTCCCTTCCTCTCTGAAATAAATAAAAACATATTTTTGAAATTTCATATAAAAACTGTTATGATTTTTAAAAATACATAGTATCCAGAGGTAATATTTAATAACTGGTCGACCATGGGCTTCAACTAATAAAATGGACTTTGACCGTCAATAGCCAACATGGATAGACAGTTCCTGCCAGCTGAGTAGCATACCAGTTAATCCAGGTGAAGAGAGACAATTTTTTCCTATTTTCTTTTTTACTATTAAAGAAATTATATATATATATATATATATAGAGAGAGAGAGAGAGAGAGAGAGAGAGAGTTATTATTCAAAGAAAGAGTTGGTTCAGATTTAACAACATATCCTAGGCATTAAATCACAACACAAGAAAAATCACAATAAATTTAAAAGTTAGTCTTTTGTTGGTACTTTGTCTTTTATCGTCATTAACAGAGTCATTCTCCCACTTTCCCATGAATTTCTAAAATTGCCTAACTCTTACCAGATGTTCCAAAGGTTGTAAACCCTATCCTATGGGAAAGTCTGTCTTTATTTATACTCAATTTAAAATGAAAACAGCTAGCCTCAGGCTTGTGGTTTCAATTTACTTAAACCATTTCATAATCTGCCAATAGGAAAATTTCCAACTGCAGCAGGATAGCTAGACTACAATCCATGTTGAACTGTTTTACCCGGGAGTATGCCTGCAACTGGAAGCAATGTGTTAGCATGTAAGAATGGACAATAGTCCCAGCTGTGTTGCTCAGTTGGTTGGAGAATCATCCCATACACCGAAAGGTTGTGGGTTCAATTCCTGGTCAGGGCACCCCAGTCAGGGAGCTTACAAGAGGCAACCAATCTATGGCCCTATCCCACCCCCCTTCCACTCACTCTAAAAAAATAAACATTTCTTTGGGTGCAGATTTAAAAAAGTTCTTTCTATTGAGAGAACTTTAGTGGACAACTTTTTACTTTAATTAGCCAAAGGAGTAACTCGATATTCTCTATCTCTGTCTTACTTTAGTCAAATAAATTATTCACATTAATATACTTAGTATATCATATTACTTCAATGAGTTACTTAGACCAATTTCTCAGAACCAACAAACAATGATAAAATAGCATAATTACTTGAAACTTTTTTTAATAATATCCATATCTTTCCTGGAGATTCAGTACAAAGACAAGTGATTAAAGCAACATTTACATTTAAATATAGATGGATTATACGTATTCAAATATAGATCAGGTTTTTTAATCTACTGAAATCATAATTTTAAATAAACTGTCAAAATTGCACCGCCTAATTTCTCTTGGGAAAAGTGGTGTCAATTCTGGTTATCTTCTTAATTTTAAATTAAAATTCTGAGGGTCTACTGATATTAAATAATTGAAATCATGAATGCATTTTTTAAACAAAACTAACCTTAAAAAAGGCAAACCACTTGTAGTCATTCAACACAATCTCAAAGCCTTGATTGTAAATGATGGTGAAATGGCCAGAATTGCCCAAGTCATCATAGGCTGTGTCCATCTTCTTAAGGTGCACCACGACTTTCTTTTCTGGTGGTCCTAAAGAAAAGAAATGCACAACAATGGAAAATTCTCTGTACTTCCATGGCAGAAAAAACCTCCCATGTGCCTCCCATAATCTTTAAACTGCTCTCCTTTCAAATCAGGCCACCCGATTTGAGCCAATCTGGCTTGTGAAGATACCAAGACTTCCCACCTTGTTGCCTCCCTCTGTATATATCGTTCCAGAGGGGGTCCTGGTCACACACGCCTGTGAAGTGAGGGCTCAAAAGATAGAAATAGGCCAGCAGGCAGAGAGACCCCCTAAAGTACAGCCTTGAACTTGCCAGAGCATCCAAAGACTGAAGAAAATCTTCCACGGAAGAAAAGGAAAAATGGGGGATGTTGAAAATGACAGGTGGAAATGAAGGGAAAACAAAACGGTAGTCAAAAACTGGAAACATAAACATATAAAAAAGACCTGCCACCAAGTCAAAAGAAGGACAAAGTATATGATCTCTTCCACAAAGAAATGGGGCTTCTTTCTCCATGATGGCTCCACAGTTCACAACTTCAGAATCTGCATTCTTCCAAGGCAGGGGTCCTCAAACTTTTTAAACAGGGGGCCAGTTCACTGTCCCTCAGACCGTTGGGAGGGCCGGACTATAGTTTAAAAAAAAAAACTATGAACAAATTCCTATGCACACTGCACATATCTTATTTTGAAGTAAAAAACAAAACGGGAAAAAATACAATATTTGTATTTGCATGTGGCCCGCGGTCGTAGTTTGAGGACCCCTGTTCCAAGAGATGCAGCAAACTCCAGGGTTCTATCCCGTGAAGCTCATGTGTGCTGATAGGAACCAAACTTTTAAACTTCCGAAGACGGGGCTCAGACACGTGAGTGCCTTCAATTATTACAGTAAAGTCGAAGGCATAGTTTATAGACAGAGGCTGCCTGGACAGGGCTCTGCGGAACCCTCTGCAGGTTTCCACACTTTAGACAGCTTTTCCGTGGCTGGTTTTAATGCTCATGGTATGTGCCCAAATGCTGCAAATCCTCACCTCCCTTCTGCTTCAGACCTCCAATGGCAACTTTTTAAAAGAGCAGATGGTTAAAATGCACAGGATTATGCAATGCCACAGTCACCGGAAGTTGGACAGTTGGATCCGTCTGTTTTAGAGACAGATCACCTGGCAATCCTTGTTCTGCTGACAAGGAAAGTGCAGCTGACACAGCTTCACTCATTACAGGCTGCTAAGGGCTTGGGCAGAACTAGAGTGCCAGTGCCACTTCTGTCCAAGACAGTGTTTTCTCTTCTCCCTTCACTAAATTCCTTGTCATCGGTGTGACCACGTTATCTGAGGGCACGTGGACTATCCAGTGTGTTCACACACTACACATTTATGGAGTGCCTTCCCTGAGCCAGGCATTGCACTCGGCTCTAGACATTTCCAAATATAATTAATTGCTAACGAGTTATTAAAATAACAAAAAAACCCTACAAACTTCATATACACCCCTAGGATACATAAGACAGTGCAGACGTTGTCTCAAACTAGTAGCATCAACACACATCTAAGTAAAAACCACTGGATATAAGTAGAAAACTTTTCTTGCTGTATATTCTTGAGTGTCCGAGCTCGGATTTCCCTGGCGCGCACACACTCACACACACAATCCTACAGGTTGGATGGGGGATAATTAAGATTGCAAGGTCTGAACTCTCTTCCGAACCGAACCGAAAAACAAACAAAACAGAAAACAGCAAATTAAGGGGAGTCAAAAGAAAGTCTTTTTAGAAAGTATAGAAGCCCCGGGAATAACCAAGAAAAGGTGAAGTTAGAAGTTCTCAGCAGCTCAACTTGGCCCTGGCAGCCCTGGCGCTGGAGCGGGCATCCCACGGGCCCAGGGCCAGCCAGCGTCCCGGCCTCCGGCAGGTGTGCCCCTCGGTGGGGCGCTGTGCGGAGCGGGGCTCAGGGGCAGCAAAGGAGTCCGGGCGCGCGGCCGCTTACCCATCACCGAGCAGTTGACTTCGTGCTGGGAACCCCCGGGGCCCACCTGGAAGACCCAGGTGCCCAGCAGGTCGGGGTAGGTGCAGTTGGCAGGTGTGTCGCCGTGCACGGTGCCCACGCCGCCGAGCAGCAGCAGCAGGAGGGCGGCGAGCGGGGCGCGGGGCCGGGGACCCATGCTGCCGGGCAGCCGCGTGGCCAGGGAGCTGGAGGGCAGCCGCGAGGAATCAGGCGGCCCGGACCGCCCGCCTTAAAATAACCGGAGGGCGGAAACCTCCGCGGGCGGGGCGGGGTCTCGGTCTCGGTCTCAGGAGGAGGGGGAGGGGCGGCTGGGCACCTGGACCCGGAGCTGGGAGCCGGTCTCGCCGCTCGCCTGCACCCTAAGGTTGGGGTGAGCTGGGGGTGAGCCCGGGGCAAGGTTAATTGCCAAGGGACGACTCAAAATAGGAATTAAGAGCCACAGTGGGTCCGCACGAGACCCAGACTTCCTTCTTGAGAAGCAAGGCACACGAGAGGGAGGGGGAGAGAGAGAGAGAGAAATGTACTCATGCCGGCAGAGAGGAGGGGGGAGGGGAGGAGGGAAGGGAGCTGGAGAGACACAGGGAGAAAGACGGACACAAGAGAAACTGGGGTGGCAGGGACAAAGGTCAGACAGAGACAGACAGAGGGAAGGGAGGTGGGGGAGACAGAGGTGAGAAAAAGTCCCAGAAAAAGAAAGATCTAGTAAGTGGAGTGTTATTTGTTTCCTTCACTTTGTCCTCACCAACTCGAGGCTGTGGGGTTTGTGGGGTTTTTTTTGTTCTTTTTCTCAGAATATTTAACTTGTTACCCCCAGCCGCCTCAGCTGTTTGAGAACTGCTCTTCCTTCCGTTTTCCAAAACTCTCACTACCTTCTTTTGGCTTGGTTTTGTTTGGTTTCCTGTTAATGTTATTTGCTTATGACCCATCAGAGAACTCAGTTGTAGTGCAAGCTTGCAGTTTTTGTGTCCTAGTCGTCTTTGTTTTCCCTGCAAATTTTATAGGATTTAGTGCACACTTGGGTGCGCACACACGCACAAAAGCTCAGAGATTATATTGCTCAACCCCTTCTCTTTTTACTGCTGAAAAGCATGAGGCCCAGGCAGAGGAAGTAACTTGTCCAGGGTGAGGAAGGGAGCTGGTAGGAGAAGGCTGATCTTACGAGCAGCATCCCAATGTTCCAGTCTGAATTCCAGTAATTATTAGGTAGCACCTGTGGGGGTTCAGAAAGATCCACCCCAATATATGCCTCAGTAATATGCAGATTTTTTTTTTTTTAGCTAAGGGCTCCAAAGAAACATCTGCCCCTCCATTAACTACCTAAAAGACTTGAATTGGGGGCCTTGCCCATAAAAAGAGATCAGACATAACCTCTTTTGCCCCATCTAGAGGGCAGAGCAAATTTTTAATCACTAAACATCTACTCTTATCATCTTGCGATGACCCTTGGAAGCTCTGTAGTCACCTTACCTCGTCCCTAGCTCAGATGTCATACATACCCATTTTACCTTTCTGTCTTTGAACCTTTCGTGCATGTGGGGTCTCTGACTCTCTCATGTTATGGGGTAATTAAATTATTTTCTTTTGTTACTCTTATCCAATGTCTATTTGATTATTACTTTAGGGAAAGAACCTTTGAAATAGGAATTTTTAGGGGTGAAATAGGCAGGTTTAGGGAATTTTTAGAATTGGGGGTCCATGGGGAAAAACAACAATACAGGGCTACAAAGTTGCAAAAGAGTATATTTCCATAAGATAAGGTAGTTGGAAGAGGCAGCAGTTACATCTCCATAAGACAAGGGAGTTGGGAGAGGCAACAGTTACATTTTCATAAGACAAGGGAGTTGGGAGAGGCAATAGTTACATTTCCATAAGATAAGGGAACTGGGAGTGGTAAAAGATACACATTTACAAAATAAAGGCAAGGCAGCCCCTCATTCAAAGAGGGAGAAAGAAGAGTCCAGAGGGAATGGGAGAACAATGAGGAAGGAGGACCTTACCTGTCCCAGGTGAGGTTTGACCTTTGAGCTCTGGAGTTGCTATAGTGACCAAATCAAAGGGGAATAGTGGCCAATCAGAGGGGATATCGAGGCACAAAAAAAACCTGCTGCCTTTATAAACGGGAGGGGGGGCGTTAAGGAACTCAGTGGGACTCTTTCCCCCTCCCCACGTGGAAGTCTGTACTTGTTCTGCAATAAATTCCACCTTTACTATACCATCTTCCGTCCGTGGTTTCATTCTTCAACTCCCACGGACAAAGAATCCAGGGAAGCCATCCTGCCCAGGGAAAATTCCCAGATCACCTTGAGGGTAGAGAAACTGTTTCCTCCCCTACTTACTTCCAGGTGCCTCCTTGCTCAGTTCATTTTCTGTCTGTTGTTTCCCTTGCTCAGTTTAAATATCACCCTTTTCTGTTGAGAGCTCCTCTGACTTTATTGGCTGTTGTTGGAAGTTGGGGCTCCGTTCCAGCACAGAGCTTATCAGGTGTCAGGCCCTGAGCCAGCACCAAGGACAAGTGATGAACCAGACAGACTTGTCTGTGTCCCTGACTTCTAGGGCGCATGCATTTTGCCCTCATTACACCCCGTTAAAATAAGTATTTGTAGGTCCACCTTTTCCACAGATG
>NW_005873064.1:42032-44466 GCF_000147115.1 Myotis lucifugus | reverse complement strand
AATAAAAATTGATCCTCTGCGCTCGGGCAGAGGGGCCACGGGCTGGCTGAGCCGGTAATAGTGGAAGAAGGCTCCCGGGAAATGACAGATGAAGTCATAAACAAGTTTGATCTTGGAATCAAGCTTCGATAAATATTAAACACAGTCTGACCCCCCCCCCATACGCCAGTGGATTATGATATATGGCGCGTCCAAACTTTAAAATAAGGAAATACCAGAGAAAATGATCTCAATAAATTTTCTAAGTATAAACGTTGATTATGTTTCGATTTTCATTCAAGGGCCTCTGCTGTTCGTTCTTTGGTGCAAATGACATCTCGCAATGGGCTTTGTGGGGGGGGGCTCCCCTTTTGAAAAAGAGAGCCCAGAGGTGGACAATTTATGTAATCTGCGGCTGGAAAATGAATTTCTGTAATTTATTGGAAAACAGAAAGTCCTGAAGATTGGATCAGGAGAGCTGAGTCCCGACACCCCACCCCCACCCCCATCCATCAAGGTTCAATTAACAGGCTAACCAGAGAGCTTTAATGGGTTTCCAATCTAGTGGCTCTGATAGACTCATCAATTCCTCTGGGAGAAATTAAGAAAATCGACCGCCCCTTGGCGACGCAGTGTCATTCCTTTCTGCAACTATATGTCAAATTAAAAACACAATTAAAATTTAAACTGTTTCAATCAAAGGGTGCCCTGCAACCTATGTTTCACTTAATAGAACTTTGATGAAAATCTGATGCGTGCACTCCGTCACCCAGGGGGCGGGGGGGGGGGCGCAGGAGGAAAGGGGATTCTTTCTGTTTCTTTAAGACATTGGCGCTGGGGCGAGGCACGCCAGGTGAGTACACCTCCGGCTTCTGGCGAGGTGATGGGCACATGCGCTCTGGGCGCGCTCCCACTCGCCGGCTGGACACCTCTCCCCCCGCCCCCTAGCCCCCCACCCCGCTTTCTCTTTTCCATCCGTCCACCGCAACCGGAAGGGATCCTTTGGGAACCTGGGCCTCGCAGATTTGGGGCAGTTTCACCCCCGAGATGCATCGCCTATAGCAGCAGCCGAAGGAGGGCAGTGCAGCCCTGTGCACCCCTGGGGACCTCGGAGGAGGCGCGCGGCCTGCCTATCCTTGTCTCACGTCGGGGAAAACCGCCCCGACGCCGAATGAGCTGATCCCGGCATCTGGAGGCAGAGGGTGGGAGGAACCGAGGCGGAGACCGGAGGCCCAGTGGCTGTGGCTTCCCAGCGCATAAGCCTCGGCTGCTTCCGCGGGAGAGGCGCGCCCGGGGCCAGTGCAGCGGCCTAGTTTCCACCCGCCCCTTCCTTCCTTCCTTCCGCCGCCGGAGCCTCACTGCTGGCGGGGAGGGTCGCATCCGCCCGCTCACCCAGACGGGCGCGCGCTCACACGGGCGCGCTCACACAGGCGCGCGCACCCCAGAGGCGTGTGCACAGACCCCCACCCCCCGCGCCGGGAGGGTCTGCGGGCCGCGGAGGGCGGCGGGCGCGGAGCGGTGAGGAGGGGCGTGCGGATCGCCTCGGTCGGGCCTTGCGTAGCAGAGCCCGGCCCCGCGGGGCCCCCAGGGCTGCCCGGCTGCGATTTGGACCCCAAACGGGGATTTCTGTGGGGCTCACGGGTCTTGCACTCTGACCCCGTCGGGGTGACCCAGTGAGAGAGGTCTTTCCTAGCGGCGCTGCGGAGTCCGTGTTTGGGGCGCTAAGGAGAACCGGACCCCAGGACAGGTCGCCGGGCCGCAGGGCGTGACCACCGCCAGAGGCGCAGCAACCGGGAGCCTTCGAGGCGGACGGGACGGGCGCAGTCGGCGGCCCTCCAGGGCCTCTCACGGAAGCTCAGGCGCCCAGGGCGCACCAAGGGGCGGCAGCAGGAGCGCGTGCCCGGGCCCAGGCAGCCGCCGCGGGAGGCCTCTCCAGGGCCCCGCAGCCTTCTGGGCCCCATTGTTCCGACTCCCGCCCCTCGCCCAGGCCCTCGGCGGCCAGCACACGCCCGCAGAAGAGAGAGCAAACCCCACCGACCTTCCGGCCTCCTCGGTCCCCAGCTGTGCCCTCCAGCGCGCGCTGGGAGCGAGGAGAGGAGGGCGCTGCGGGCTCGCGCGTGGCCACCGGCTCTGGCAGCCGTGCCGGGAGCGGTCCGAGGGGTCGTCCTGGCTCAGAGTGAGCGCCCGTGGCGGGGCCCGTGTATATCTGTCTCGCTGCTGTTTGCTGTGCACACACGTGCTTCTATTTACTACCAAATAAAAAGAAATACATCTGTGTTGGCCAACAGAAAACACTCGAGCGGTTGGCTCCCCCGGTCTTCCCAGGGCCCAAGAGGCGCTCGCAGGGCGCGCCAGAACCCGGGGGTGGGGGACCCGGCTTCCGAGCGAAGGCCCTGGCCCCGTAGGAAGAAGGGGGATCCCCTTCTGGGCTTGGGGGCCAGCTCCCGCCGGGGGG
>NW_005873064.1:38155-40079 GCF_000147115.1 Myotis lucifugus | reverse complement strand
TGCGGAGGCCGGCCCTGTCTCCAGGCCTTCCCGGCTGCCCTCTTCGCCGCCCGGGCCTCTCCCAGCCAGAACTTCGCGACCCCGCCAGCGGCCGCAGCTACACTGGAAATTCACTTCCGTCCTCCTCTCCCCCACACCCGGAGCCCGCCCGCCCCAGGCCCGCCTCCCCGGGCCCAGGGGTGTCCCGCCCAGAACCTCGCGGCTCCCGAAGGAGCCACGTCCCGGAGCGGATACGAGGCCGCCGTCCTGCGTTCGGAGAGACCGGCCGCCTCCGAGCTCGCGGCCACAGCCTCGCCCCATCCCGCAGCCTCCGGAAGCCGGGTCCTCGCCCTCCGCCCCTCATTCTCCTCCTGCTCCCCGGCGGTCAGAGCCGCAGAGATGCCGCGGAGGGAGCGAACACAGCCGCCTTTGTCCCGGCCGCCCGGACGCAGAGGCGGCGGCCCCGCCGGGCAGCAGAGCCGGTCCGAGACACCTGCTCCGGGGCCGCCGGCACAGTTAGTCACACGCGGGCAACACGAGACGCTTCGCTTTGCTTTTTAATGAATGCCGTTTCACCACAACATGAAGTGTAACAATGTTTTGTGTCTTTTTCTCTTTTTCTTAAAAAGGGACTGAACCCAGACAGAGGTGGGAAGACGGTGGGGGGAGGCGTGGGGGCAAACGACCGCCGAACAACAGGTGTAGCCGAGGGGAAGAACACGGACGGGGCGGCAGGGCAAGAAGCCCTGCGGAGTCCAGGGTGAACTTTACAAGAAATCTGTACATTTATCAAATAAGTTAAAATTCTCCTAAATTGATTGTCCTTCACTTAAAGCGCTCCAGTCTCCTGTCTGACTCCTCTGAGCATGGCTACCTGTCTGCCCTTCTTTCCTCCCCCCCTTTCTCCTTCTTAATTTCCTCTTCCTGAAGCAACGACCAGGATTATACAGTGGAAATGTCTGCCTTGCTCGCCCGAGGAGGAGCCAGGCGCTCGGGAAATTTTGTACAATATTGCACAGGTCAGAAGTACAGCAGTCACTGCGGGACAAAAAGGGCAGGGGGGAGGGTACAGGCCACAGGTTGTTGCTTTTCATATTGAAATCACTCTCTGAGAGGGGATAAAATGATAAGAGCAACATTAAGAATAATTTACCAACAAGTGAAATTCCAAAAATAAACGCCACTAATAAATAAGACCGCGCACAGGGGGGCCGGATGCGGAGCCGTTCCCGTCACCAGGAGACTGATTTGGGGGCTGTCTTTTCCCTTTAGACACTTAGATAATCCTTCGGTCACAAAGCGGAGCCGAGGAAGAACCGAGACAGACCTCGGGAGAGAGAGGGGCGGCCTCAGTCGGGGTTCTTACAAGAGGCTGCTCAGGTTTTGAAAACTGGGGAGGATACCGGTTTGGGGGCGGGTGGTGGAGAAGCAGAACCACACCCAGAAATCTAGAAATAAAAATACTGCAATGCGAATTCTCTCTCTCTTTCTGCCCCCTCTCTCTCTCCCCCTGAATATAGTTCTATAGAAACGAATAAATTAGAGGGGGTCCGCTTTTGGCGTTTATTTTTCCTTCGATAAAAATAAAACCAAAAAAGCCACAGCGCGCGATGCAAATTTGGTGGGAGGGTTGCTCCTATTCCCGAAGCTTCCAGCCGAAATATGTTGACCCAGGCATGGGGTCTGTTTCCTGTTCTCTGAATAGAAGCCAAAAACCAAAAGGAAGAGGGGAAGCGCCTCAAATCCACGTGGGGTGAATTGCACGAAAATGCATTGCAAATACTTACAAAACGCTACCGATTGGGGGAGGGGAGGCCGAGCCGCGCCGGCGCCGGCTCCCGAAGGCCGCTGGACGACTCGGCGCCCTGGGCCCGGCCCAGTCTCCTCCGGGGTCTGGGGAGGGGGCCGGGCGCTCCCTCCGCCTCCCCTCTCGGGCCTCAGACGG
>NW_005873064.1:33994-36585 GCF_000147115.1 Myotis lucifugus | reverse complement strand
CTGTGACGCCTGAGCCGGAATGAAGATCGTCCGCATGGACGTTTGAGATATTAGGGGCTGCCCGGTTATCTTCTCCATTGAGCAGATTCTAGATGGAGAATGGGGGCTCCTTGACCGCGGGAGGCGGGGCGGCGGCGTCGGCGCCTGCGCGCTCGCGGTGATCGGGGGCGTCCGGCCCGGGCTCCGGCATGGTCCCCTCTCCTCCGGGTCCCCGCGAGGGAGGGACGGGCGGGTGGCCGGGCAGGCTGGCGGGTGGCCGGAAATCAGACCATAAACGGAACTCAACTACGGGGCGCAAAGTCGAGGGCCGCCCGGGGCGCAAAGCCAGCGGCGGGAGGGCGGGGTGAGGACCCGGCCGGGGCGGGCTCACATGGGGAGGGGTGCCGAGGGGCGGGGAGCGGCCCTGCCGCGGCACCGAGGGAGCGAGGCGGCTCGGCGGCAGCTCCGGCTCCCGGGGAGGAGGCGGCGAGAGCAGTTCCCGGTTTGGGGCTGCGTCAATCCGGCGCCGGATGCTAATGATGAAATCAAAATGTCATCCAAGTTAAATGCGGGGAGTATACGGCGATTGGGCGCGCACAATGGCAAATGGGATTAGGCGGCGAAGGCACAGCCGAGCCGGCCCGCAGCCGCCTCCGCCGCCCCCTCCTCGCCTTCCCCAGGATTTGGGCGCTTTGGCTTCGGGCTGTAAGAGCCCGCCTGTTATTGGCTTTATATAGTCCAATTAGGCAGCAAATGAGGACAAGCCTATTAGCACAAAAGGATATTGGCTCCCGCTAAAGAGGCACTCGGAGCGCTCCGGCGTGCGCAGGGGGCGAGCGAGGGACTCGGAGCCCGTGGCGCCCGGGGCCGGAGCGCACTGACAGCCGCGGCGCCCGAGCCCGAGCCTGTCTCCCCGATCCTCCCTCCACCCCCCGCAGCTCGGGGACCAGCTCCCAGCCGCCCCGCTTGCGGGAGGGGGAAGGGGGCGGGCCTGGCCCGCCCGGGTCACCTCGGGGTTATCCTCCGTCGCAGCTGCCGCTCCCCCGCCTCCAGGGGCCTGGCACGGGCCGCCGCCCCCACGCAGCTGGAGAGCAATTCAGCACCGGCCCAGCGGGCAGGACGCGACCTCAGGCCCCATCGAACTCAGCGCTTTCCCACCCTTGGCGGTCTGGCGGCCTCGGCATTTTACGCAACGCCTGCCAGGGGCGCGGCCACCGAGAAGACTTGGGTTCCCAGCCCACCGTCTAGTCCACGGGAAGGGAATGGGGTGTAGGTCCCAGCACCGTGTCAGCGGCCCAGCAGTCCTCTGGCCTTGGCCTCTGCCCCGGAAACCGAAGAGGGCGCCTTTTTCTGGCAGCGAGAGCGGGTGTGCGCGAGAACCTCTGACGCCCGGGCGCCACTGGTGGGGGGGCGGGTGCGGGGGGCGGAGGCGTCCTGGCACCGACGGCTGCGCGAGGAAGGGCGCTCCTCTCCTCTGGCCACGAGGGCCCACAGCCTGGCGGTCAGCGGAGGCCCCGCGACCCCGAAAACAGCACTTCCTCCCGGAAGTCTCTCCGGCTGACGTTTGGAGGTGCCTGACTCTAATAGGGGCCACGCGCGAACCAGGCACAGCGCTCACCGTCCGGGGCTGTGGCGCGTCGGGGGCACCTGCAGAATGCCCCCGCGGTCTCCGGGTGCCCGGGGAACCCCGCTGGACCTGAGGGACAGCCGGGCAGACACGGACTCTACTCCGTCTGCTTTCAAAGCAACTCCCCAGGCCGCACAGTAGCTTTGTCAGGCAGGCGGCTCAGGCTCTAGGTTTAATCCTCAGATTTGCTTGCGGGGTCCCCTCCTTAGAAACAGCTCCCTCGTCAGAGAAAGGGGGCGCACTGGCCGCCACTCCTCACCCCCACTGTGAGCTCCCATACACCCCAGGTCTTTTGTGGGTCCTTCACTTACACATGGCCTTTTAAAAATATATATTTTTTTATTGATTTCAGAGAGGAAGGGAGAGAGAGAAACATCAAGGATGGGGATCATGGATCGGCTGCCTCCTGCGCGCCCCCCACTGGGGACGGAGCCCACAACCCAGGCCTGTGCCCCGAAGGGGAATGGAGCCGTGTGGTCCCGGTTCATAGGTCCTCGCTCCACCACGCGGGCCGGGCCATGGCCTTCTGTTCCTTGAGCTGGAGCCTCTCGCCTCCTCGGGGCGCCCTGCATGGGCAGAGGCCACCGCTCTGGCTCCCCAGTTGGGAAATGGGTGTTTTATTTTCCCATCGGGGCTTCGGTCCCCGCCCCCCTCAAATCCCGATGGTCGCCTTTAATGCGTCTCTCAGCAAACACGGTCAGGAGTGAACCCCGTGTTTGCTTTGGGGCCTCGGAGCCTGCAGACGGTGCTTCCGTAAACAATTGTTCTCATTACTGTTACTCTCCAGTTTGCGCCGGGCTTCGCCGGGAGCAAAGCGCTGTCCGGTGACCCGAGTTGGAGCCAATCACAGCCCCGGGGCCCAGCAGGGCGGGGTCTCCCACGCGCGTTTACAGATGGCAACGGGCTCCTGGGAGGCGGGAGACCAGGCCAAGGGCCATCGGCCGCTGCTGGCCCCCAGGAGCGACGTTCTCTCAGCTTCGTGTGC
>NW_005873064.1:29448-31636 GCF_000147115.1 Myotis lucifugus | reverse complement strand
TTTTTTTTTTTTTAATTGTGTCTTAATTGATTTCAGAAGAGTACGGAGAGGAGAGAGAGAGACGACAGTGATGAGAGAGAATTCATTGATCGGTTGCCTCTTGCACGCCCCACACTGAGGAATGGAGCCTACAACCCGGGCCCTGTGCCCTGACCAGGATCAAACCATGACCTCTGGCTCATAGGTCGACGCTCCACCCCTGAGCCAGGCCCGGCCTGGCTCCACCCACCTGCTGATGGTCACGCCCTGTGTGTGTCCGGGGAGGGCAATCCCAGGAGCGGACTGTGGGCTTCAGAGTGTGGGCGTGCGCCCTCTGCTCACAGGAGGCCAGTGGCAGAGGTTCCTGGACAGAAGGGCCCGAGTTCTGCTCCAAATGCCACCACCCTGGGCCCTCGGGCAGCGACCTCCGAATTGGGTGGGACACAAACGCGTGTGCTTGCACAGGCCGCGCTCAGAGCCTGGGTCCGGCCGGCCCTGGTGTCACTGGCTCCTGTGGGCGGGGCCCAGCATTTGGTCTCCAGAGCTCAGTGGTCCTGTGTCCTTGTCCGTCCGTCAGGAGAAGGGTAGACAGTCCCGCTCCGAGGCGCTGTGGTTGTGGGTGGCCTCCCCACCTCCCGGACACGCCTGTGGGTGAGGCAGAGCTGAGAGAGGAGCGTCTGGGCCACGGGGCATCCGGCGCTGCCAGAGGCCATGCCTCCAGGACCTGCGTTTGCCCAGTTTTCTCTCTGAACGGAGGCCCAGAGCCCCTGTGGCCCTGTCGCTGTCTCTCTGACGGATGTGAGGCCTGAAAGGTGCTAACGGTGGACCAGACACACCAGGTGCCTGAGGTCGCAGGATCCTGGGCTCCGGTTGCTTTGCCCGCGGACGCTCCCTGGTGTGCCTGCTGTGTTTCTGGAACATGGAGCAACTAGGGCGCTGAGAATGGAATCCGATTGGTCAAATGCATGTTGAGTACCTACTATGCGTCAACCCCCCCCCCCCCCCCGTTAAAGGGGCACGAGGTTGACAGGGTGGGCAGGGCGGGCGGGGATCTGGTGGGGGCCCCAGCCCTGACCTAGTTAGTGGGAGAAGCAGGACCGCCTCAATCGCTCCTGGATTTAAGTTCCCTCCATCCCTACACCCCGGGGTCTGCAGGGCAGCCCATCCTGGGGTCCTGGCCCTCGCCCCCCATTTTGGTGGCAACATTACAACCAGGGAGGCCACCCCCACCCTGAAACCCAGCAGAAAGGCCTCTCCTCCGGGTGTGCCCCGTCTTTGGGAATTTGCAGCAACCATTTCGGTGTAAACAGAGGACGATTGAACGGCCAGGAGCTCCGTCGCTGGATTAATTGCGCGGCGGAACGGGATCGATGGTGGAACTGGATCATTTACGTGGCGAGTCCGCCGTGATTTAGACGTCCGGCTCGCTCCCTCCCGTCTCCGTCCTGAAAACAGGCCTGGCCTGTGGGCCGGGGCCATGCAAACAGCCTTGGTCAGGTCTGAGTCCAGAGCCTTACGTGGCCCAAACAGACGGGTTGGGCGGGTGATGCGGGGCTGATTGTGGGAAAATTGGAGCAATTTGCCAAAATGAGCCAAGTTCCTCCTCTCATTCTCGTGTCTCTGCAGGAAATGACTCCTCAGAAACGGAGTGGAGGTTAAACACCCTTAAATGACACTTCAGGCCCCGCCCATGTCACCCCCACCCTCGTCGGACACCACGTTCCCGAAAGAGGAGCCCCCAGACACCCAGCATCCCCAGGACTGTCCCAGCGGGCCCTCCGCCTGGAGCCCCCCTGCCCCGCCCACGGCCGGAGCAGTTCAAGTCAATGCCACTGCCCACAGTTCTCCTCCGAGGGAGGCAGGCTGACCGGCTTCAAACATTTTCATCCACTTGCTGCTCTTTATCGGGCACCCACGGGTGTTCCTGTCAGTCCCTCCCCTGACCCTCCAGGCTGGGGAGCCCTGTCCCCCCACGGGGCTCACTCATCTCTCGTGGCGCCGCACGCCCACGGCTGTCCCCAGTGTCCAGGGCCTGCAGGGCACCCGGCACCCAGAACCTCACACCTGTTTGCAGAATGTCACCCAGTCTCTGGGCGCCCACCACCCCAGGGGGCCCCCCTTCTCTGAGATAAAAACCCCAGGCAACTGGGCTTTCTCTAAGTCCCCTTCCCTTCCTTTCCCTCCCCTTCCCTCCCTCCCCTTCCTCCCT
>NW_005873064.1:25063-26796 GCF_000147115.1 Myotis lucifugus | reverse complement strand
ATCCAACCTCCATCCAACCTCATCCACCTCCACCCACCTGCATGAGGCACCCACCTCCATCCTACCTCCATCCACCTCCATCCAACTCCATCCTACCTCCATCCACCTCCATCCACCTCCATCCTACCTCCATCCACCTCCATCCTACCTCATCCACCTCCATCCACCTCCACCCACCTTCATCCACCTCCATCCTACCTCCATCCAAACCTCCATCCAAACCTCCATCCATCCTCCATCCACTCTCCATCCACCTCCATCCAACCTCTATCCACCCTCCACCCACCTCCATCCACCTTCCATCCACCCTCCTGGTTGAGGGCACGTACCTGAGTTGTGGGTTCAGGGTGCAAGCGGGAGGCAATCGATTGATGTCTTTCTCACATCAATGTTTCTCTCCCCCTCTCTCCCCCTCAGGTGAAGATTAACAACAAAAGGTCAATGTGTGTCCTCTGTGCACTAAGATGACCACATTGTCCCGTCTACGACCCTAATAGCCTCTCACAAGATGAAACACGTGCCGCGCATCTGTCTGCCAAGAGCCGTGCGTGTGAGTGGGGGAAACAGCGGGAGGGCAGGCCTCTCTCTCCCGGGGTTGCGGAGAAGAAACCGCCCCGAGGTGCTGCCCCCGCTCCCGGCTCGCTGTTCACGGCCCGTCCGGCAGCGCCTCCCCTGGTCCCCGCTGTCCCCGAGCCCGGCCCGCTCCACGGGGTCTCTGCATGGAGCTCAGGAGTCTGGAAAGATTCCTTCTGGAAGAACGCGGCCCTCGGCCCCCCGCCTTGGGCGCCCTAGGGCGGTGAAACTCCCTCCTCGAACTCACATTTTAATTAAGAAAGTCACCCTTTGGTGAAATTGCAAAATCCTTGTACTTAAGAATCAATAAAATGTGCAGCGTCTAAAATGAGATTAATAACGGCCCACTGTCTATTTGGGGCGCAATTATTTATTCATCGAAGGGAACCAGCTGCTGGGCCGCCGTCCGTCATGAGCGGAGACACTTCCCTCAATTCTGTTGTTAAAAGCCCTCATCGCTCCGCCTGGTGTTAAATATAAGGAGCAGGAGGTTCATTCTCCACCTGCATACATTTTAAATAAGAACTTCAACATTATCTTGTCCATTTAAAATAATTGTATGGAAATGGGAAGAAATATGATCCCTGGAAGCCGCAGTCCACCGCGCCCGAGCCGAGCCGCTGCTGTTTAAAATTCATGGAGGCCGAGCAAGATGGATCGCGAGAAGCTCCTTCCCAGGACTGTACGGAGCCTCCAGGCGGGGCTGAGGCTGCCCGGGGGCTCAGCCAAGACCTCGGATCCAGCAAGAATCCGAGGGCAGCACTGCCTTGGCCTGGACAGGGCCTGGGCAGGGGCAGAGTCCAGGCAGGGACAGGGTAGGAATGGGACAGGGCCTGGGCAGGGGCAGAGTCCAGGCAGGGACAGGGTAGGAATGGGACAGGGCCTGGGCAGGGGCAGGGTCCAGGCAGGGACAGGGTAGGAATGGGACAGGGCCTGGGCAGGGGCAGGGTCCAGGCAGGGACAGGGTAGGAATGGGACAGGGCCTGGGCAGGGGCAGGGTCCAGGCAGGGACAGGGTAGGAATGGGACAGGGCCTGGGCAGGGGCAGAGTCCAGGCAGGGACAGGGTAGGAATGGGACAGGGCCTGGGCAGGGGCAGGGTCCAGGCAGAGACAGGGTAGGAACGGGACAGGGCCTGGGCAGGGGCAGGGTAGGGACATGT
>NW_005873064.1:21489-23185 GCF_000147115.1 Myotis lucifugus | reverse complement strand
AAAAGAAAGAAAAAGAGAGGCTGATGGGCACCCACCCCGTGCCAGGCCTTGGGAGGCAGTCTCCTAGACCAGGAGGGGCCACGCCCAGGTCCAGGGGCAGGGCTTGTGTTCTGTGAGAGAAATGCCACCCAGAACCCGGGCCACCAGGTGGCATGGACCCAGGGCAGGCTCTGGAGTAGCCAGGGTGGCCCGTCAGTCACCTTCCTGGGTGAGGGGGACCCTGTGTATCCCCGGCACCTAGGAAAGTGCCGTGCACGCCCGTGAGCTCTCCACGCTTTGTGAATGAATGAATGAATGAATGAATGAATGATGGGTCCCCCGCTGTTATTGAGGAGCAGCACTAGCTGGGCTGCTGGGTGGCCGTGAAGGGTCCCCCTAACCCACTGTCCCCTTCCCACCTGGAACCCCAAAGCTCGGAAGCAGCGTGTCACTGGCCAGGTGAGTGACCCGCCGCACGGAAGGCGTGCCAGGGGCCTGGGCTGGCCCACGGAGGGTGGCGTCAGGACCCCTGGGATCGAGCCCACAACCAGGGCACGTGCCCTTGACCGGAATCGAACCCGGGACCCATGAGTCCGCAGGCTGACGCTCTATCCACTGAGCCAAACCAGCTAGGCTCAAGGCCTCGTCTGTTTGAGGCTGGATTGGGTACCGGGCTCGATTGTCAGATGCCTACGCCTGTGTCATAGAACGGGGGACGGAAGCCTGCATGTCTGGCCCCCAGGTCCAGCGCTGGTGAAAACCCCGCCGCCCGGCCCGGCCTGGGCAGCTGCGAGGGCTCCGCTCAGCAGAACTCACAGCAAAGGCGGGAGGAGACGCGGCACATGCCTCATCCACGCGGGAGGCCCCGCTGCGAAGCTCCCCACGTTTTAACATTTATGTAGAAGTTTTCCCCCTGTTTTGGTCCCGTTTTGTGGTTAGTCTAAGGCTGGTCTGGAAGATAATATATTGCGACTGTTATATTATTTATTTTCGAGCCGACGTATTGATTATCGTGCGCTGAAGATGACAGATGGCGTCTGCGCGGGGCACGGTCAGCGGGTTCCATTAAAGAAATGATAGTATTGCTCCTGGATTGTTAAAAGGTTCAGTTTAGGTTCTTTATAGTTTATATCCATCACTATTTAATGACCAAATGATGAAAAATCTGAGCCGTGGGGACCATTTTTTTCGGTTGGAGCTTTATGTGTAAGCAGTTAGCAAAATAAGACACTCCATTCTGGTGGGGGAGCGGGGCGGCGGCGAGGGGAGCGCGTGCGATTTCTCCAGATTTAATCAACTGTAGTCATTAATGTCGCAGATATTTAGCGAGAGGAGGAAGCTGTGGGAGGAGCGTGTGGCCTGGCCAGGGAGGAGCCCGAGGACCCCAGCCAGGGCTGCGGCTGGGAGGGTCCCACTGGCTGCTTCCCGTGGCCTTGGGGGTGAGGGGCTGGGGCTCGTGCTGGGGAGCAAGGACGGGCCCCCGGGATCAGTTCCCCCTGCTGGCTAGAAAGGGCCTGGCGGGAGGGGTCCCAGTCAGGGAGGGGACAGCAGGTGGGCTGTCTGCAGAGGTCGCCAAGGCAACCTGCGGGAGGACGCTGTGACCGACACTCTCCGAGGGGCTCTGGGAGGCTGAGTGGGTGGCTGGGCATCGCGTGCCCCGAGCTCAGCCTTGGCACTTTGTGTGTCTGCTGGTGACTGTGTGCTGTGATGTGGGGAC
>NW_005873064.1:0-16690 GCF_000147115.1 Myotis lucifugus | reverse complement strand
TGTCTAGCTTACTTAGTGTCTCTTTATAAATGACTCAGCTCGTGCCCACAGTTATACCATCTAGCTATACGTATAGTTCACAAGCTCTACCTGATACTGAGTGACAACAATGCTCCTAATATATTATGCTTACTGACGGCGTCTACTATTCGATTCCTCTTAGTCCTTTGACAGCTTCAATTACAACTTGTACCGTCATCTCGCTTTGTCTGAATTTAAAATGGTGACAATTCTTTTATTTTTACGCAATTAATGTATCATTTGTTGCGTTGAATACACAACCTTCTCGCCGATCTTCGTTCGCTTCTAAGTGGGATTCGAAAGACACGACATCAAATTCCAGACAGATGCTCCCTGATCACATTCCCCCCCGTAACTGGGTAAACATTTACCGCAAGCGTTTGTAAATCTCACCCTTGGAAACGCTGCGCAATCACGTTCGTTACCCGCTTCTAATGCGGCCGCCCGGCAGCCTGACATTTCTCCGGTTACCTTGTTCCAAGCGCGAGCCGGGCGGCGGGATCCTTTTTCTTTCTTTACATTTCCATGATTTATAGGAATACTTCTGCCGCGGCGTTGTGTTTTATTTTTATCCTTTGCATTTTATCGGCACCAAACGACGCCGGCATCACAGGGCTCCCATGCGAATATTCCTCCGTACCCCGCGACCGTGGGTGGAAAGCTGCCTCGCGCGGTGACGTGAACGTTCCCCGGGCGCGTCGATTTCTGGGTGAGCGAGGCCGCGAGACCGTCCCTGGAGGCCTGTGTGCTTCTGCCCCGGCGGGATTTTGTTGCTTCTGGTCAGAACGGTAGCGCCTGCCCCTGCCCCTGCCCGGAGCTTGGCTGCGGACTGCGAGGCCCTCCCAGCTGCCCGGCGGCTGGTGCGGGCGAAACAGGCTCTGGTTTTTGACGCAAAGAAACTCTTTGCACCTGGATGGCCAGGAGCGCGGACAGGAGCCCGGCCTCGCCCAGCGGGACCTGGGAGGCCATGGAAAGGCGGTGCCCCCGACCCCGCAGCGCCGGCCCCAGGTTCCTCATCAGTAATGTCAGACTCACGGAGTTCCCGCGAGGACACGGTGTGATGAACATGAACGAGAGGACTTGGGACCGGAAATCACGAGATACTTCGAACACTTCGTCTCTGCAGGGCACTGGACGCGGGCGACCCGTTTCATCGTTAGGGTGACCCTAGGACAACTGCCCGACTAGAAGGGTCACCACTGCTGGACCCATTGTACAGATGCGGACACTGAGGCTCAGCCATGTTCCCAGTCCCCGCTGACCTCAGTGTCCACGCCCAAGGTCGCATGCTGGTCAGGAAGCAGAGCCAGGACCCGGTCCGGGTTCCCGGCCCAGCCCACCCACGTGGAGAGCCCAGAGGGGCCCTCGCTGGGGGACAGCAGAGCGAGGAGGTGCCGCCCGTGCGGGTGGCTCTGAGTGGCTCCGAACCCGACCGCCGGCTGCTTTGCTGTGAGGCCTCTGTCTTCCCGGCTCCGGTTGTGTTTAATTTAATTACTTGTAACGAAGCGAGTTCACAGCCCCTCGTACACGCGTGCAATTATGGGGGTAATGAGGTAAGACTCCCCGAAAACCCTCGCAGGCCCGGCCGTGGGGAGGCGAGACCTGCAGCGCGAGGCCGCCCACCCGCTCGCCACCACAGCAGCCCCCGTAATTAGGTCGCATTAAGGGTGCAGCGCCCGTAAAATTGGATTGTTTAGAAGGAATGAAACTTTAAGCAGCAAAAAAAAAAAAAAAAGAATGTTAACAATTAAATATTTTCAGAGGGTGATGAAGGGGAGATTTCCTTCCCGTTTGAACAGATTAAAATGTCACCGAGGGCCCTAGCGGGTTTGGCTCAGCGGATTGAGCGTCGGCCCGTGAATCCAGAGTCCTGGGTTCGATTCCAGTTGAGGGCACGTACTTGGTTGCAGCTCCTCGCAGCCCAGGTGCGTGCAGGAGGCAACCCGTGGACGTGTCTCTCAGATCGATGTTTCTCTCTGTCTCTCCCTCTCCCTTCCACTCTAAGAATTGATGGGAAAACATCCTCGGGTGAGGATTAAAAACAAAATGTCACCAAGGGACTCGGGTGCCGGGAAGAAAGGAAAGGGGCACGTTCGTCCCGTGACGAGGTGGGGCCCTGGGGAGAGAGGGAGGCCTGGGAGCTGTGTGGATGGGGTCCCGGGAACTCACCAGTTATGGTGGAATTATGGGTTGAAATATGGCTGCCATTTTTAAAAAATACGTTTTCGTTGATTTTTAGAGAAAGAGAGAGAGAGGAAAGGAGAGGGAGAGAGAGAGAGAAACATCAATGATCAGAGAGAATCATCAATTGGCTGCCTCCTGCACACCCCCCACTGGGAATCAAGCCCACAACCCCAGGCCTGTGCCCTGACCAGGAATCGAACTGTGACCTCCTGGTTCACAGGTCAAACTCAACCACTGAGCCCCGCTGGCCAGGAGGTTAGGACTTTAACACATGAATTTGAGGGACACAGCTCAGCCCATAACACGCCGTTGTCACCTTCCCTTTCCCACAATGCATTTCCCCACGTGGCCTTCAGGCTCAGTTCCCCGGGGACACCTCCTCTGTGAAGCCTTCCTAGATCCCCCTCCCCCCATAGAGGTCTCCACAGTAGAACCGTGTCCACACAGCCCACGGTTCTCGCAGCGCATGTCACAGTGGTCACCAGGCCGCCCATCTCCCCCTGAAGCTCAGGGGCTGGGGCCACACCCCCTCTCTTCCTCCCCCCTCCTCACCCCCCCACCACCACCTGGCCTCACCTCGGAGCTCCCGGCTCAGGGCCCACACGGAACACACGCCCACCAGACCTTTGCCACATGGGATTCCAAGGCGGGGCCGCTCCTCACTCTAGGCTCTGAGGTCTGCCTCCCTCTTGCTGTGGGTGGTGGTTCCGCACACCCCCCATCTCTGGTGCACCCCTCGGGCCCCCCAGCCTGGGTTGGGGTCACAGGGACCTGGAGCTGCCGGGAGGCAGGGGGAGCTTGCGCCCTTGCCCATCCTGCTTCCTGGTGGGCACTCTGACGCATCGACGGTTCCGCCTCCGTGAGGATCACTCACACGGCACCTCAGCCCCCTTGTCTGTCCTGAGAAGGGACAGGCCCCGTGCTCCTCTGTGGGTCAAACAGTGACCAGGCCGAGTGCTAAGAAACCGCGGTTCAGACGGGTCTTCCGGGCCCGGCCGCCCTGTAGCCACCCGGGTTACCCCCGGAGGTGAGACGAGGGACGTTCCTGCCAGCGGGCGGCCTGGCGGGAGGGGTGCCAGCCGAGTCCCGCTGTCCTGCAGCGCTGGGACCTCCCCGCCACCTTCTTCCACGTGACCTGGCTCTGCCGCCTCCTGAACGCCTCCACGTGGCTCAGCCTCTCGGGCTTCCTGTGGGGGCCCCGCGCCCACGGCCAAGAGGGGTGGCGGCAGTTCACTGTGTCATGAAAAGCCATCACGCTGCCCGGCTGCGTGCTCAGGGCTGAGCGTCCACCTGTGACCCAGGAGGTCACCGTTCGATTCCCGGTCAGGGCACAGGCCCGGGTTACAGGCTCCGTCCCGTGTGGGCGTGCAGGAGCCGGTGAGCCATGATTCTTCTCATCACTGATGCTTCTCTCTCTTCCTCCCTTCCTCTCTGACATCAATACAAATATTTTTTAAATTTTAAAACATTAAAAAAAATCATCCCGAGGGTTAAAAAGCCCCACACAGGACGGCTGTGGCTGCGACGGGAGCGGGAAGGCCGGTGTCCACCCCGAGGACACGCAGGCTGCAGGGGAGCATGGCCCACGCTGGCTGCTGGCTCAGCCCGAGGCCAGGGCCGGGCCGGCGAGTGCAACCATGTGGCTCGCTGTCTCTCGCTCGCAGGCCTGGAGCCGTCCCCTCCGGGCAGCCATCTGCGGCCAGCTCCCTCCTCGAGGGCTCGACAGAGGCGCGGGCTGGCGTCTCCGATCAGCTGAGCGAAGCGGCATCACATTGGGGGTGGGGGTGGGGGGCCGGGACCCAGGGCTCCGAAGCGGCCTGCAGAGACGAGCGCCCCCCCCGAGGGCTGCCCGGCGCCCTGTCCATTCTTATATTTACTGTTCCTTCAAGCACTTCATCCAGCTGTCTGTCTGTCGGTGTCAGCCCGTTTTAAAATTTTTAATCCTTATTTATAGACTGACCTTAATAAACTCTCCCAGGTCCCGCGGGTTTGTCACTGTCACGGATGAAAACATGATTAACGGCGGGTGGTCGACGGGGACAATGGCCGTCCTTTAAGCTCCTGCGGAGCTCGCCGGGCAGAGGGGCCTGGGTCGAAGAGGTCAGAGGTCGGTGGTGGCCCCTCACGAACACCCATTCCCGTGCCCCCAGCCAGCCACGCCCGCGGGCCAGGGGAGCGGCCCTGACTGTCCCCAGCTCTCCAACCACCGGGAACCCACAGCCCAGCCCGGCCCGTTTGTGTAAATAAAGACAAATACGTGGAGGGGGAGCCGTGCAGGAGGCACGGGGAGCCAACCCACCCGGCCAGGCTGGGACCCGGGCGGCCCGTCACCGAGGCCCCTCGATGAGCTGCCGCAGCCAGGCTGTCCCGGCCTTAAAAGAAAGAATCCCTGGAAGGAAAAGCAGCAGGAACCGGGAGAAAGAGCCGAGGTGGGATCCTGCGGCTCCGGTGGGGGCCGTGCCGACGGGCGCAGCACCTGCGGCCACAGAAATGGCCGTTTTCATTCCCTTCAAAACCGGAAGCAACGAAAATTCACACACCAGTGACGGCCGTCTGGTGATAGATCCAGCCGGGTGTTGTCCTGATATCAATGCAGCCCCAACATGAATTTAAAAACGTGTCATCCCCAGTGATGTGCGTGTTCACGTGTCTGAAACGACAGCTGCTGGGGGAGGCAGGGCCCACAAGGACAGCACCGAGGCCCATGCGGGTCCCCCGCGGCTGCTGGCCCAGCCTCCAGGCAGCGTTGCCCACACCCGGTCGTCTTCCAACATGGGCACCCCCCCCCCCCCCCGGCCCGGAGCTTTATGAAAGGCCCCCCGTTGGCCCTGGCCAATGTGGCTCAGTGGATAGAGCGTCGGCCTGTGGACTGCAGGGTCCCGGGTTCGATTCCAGTCAGAGTCCCGTCCGTCCCTCGGTTGCAGGCTGGATCCCAGCCCTGGGCGGGGCGTGTGCAGAAGGCAATCAGTGGACGTGTCTCTCTCATATCACCGTTTCTCTCTCTCTCCCCATCCCTTCCACTCTCGCTAAAAATCAACGGGAAAATATCCTCGAATGAGGATTAACAGAAAAGAGAGGAGGCGCCCTTTGGCCTCCTGGCCTTCCCCGGCTCCCTGGCGTGACGGACGGTCCAGAGGCAGGAAAGCAGCGCCTCCTGGGATGAATCAAGGCTGCGCCTGAGGCATCTGCCTGTGACGCCCTGGGCACGGCCGTCAGAGACCTCGGTCCCGGGTTCGAATGGGAAACAGGCCGAGTCCTTTCTGTTGGCGGAGGACGAACCTGCTTGAAATACACATTTTTGTTTCCCCCCGACTTAGGGCGATTATTCGGCAGAGAATCTCCAATACCGTCATCTTCCTCTCGGGAGAGGCCTGCGTGCTCGGTGACGCGGTTTGGGTTCCCCAGGCTGAGCCGGGACCGAGCGCCGCGGCTTTCCCAAGCACGTGGCCCCCTGGCCACGCCGAGTCCTCCCGGCCGCCGGCGCCCGTCGAGGTAAATCACGCCGCGGCCCCATTAACGTCCCCTGTTGTTGCAGGGCGGTAATTCTGACGGCAAAATAAGCCACCAAACTGCATATGCGATTGGGTGACATGTAATTTCAACTTCATCCGGAGCAAGACTTTTGAGACATCGTCGCCCGCGGGAGCAAGCCATAAAGCAGGGATGCACGGGCATGTGTCACCGCGAGGGCCTCCCTAAATTACGCGGGCGGCGCCGATTAATCCCCGTAATAGATTCCGGTCATGAGTGAGGCGCTCGCAGCCCGACCGGCGCTCCTGGGGCGACATCACTCACCGCAATGGACTGCGGGCGCGCTGACAGCCCGGAAAAATGCCCCCACTTTTCAAACTGTACAAATGGTGGTTGGACACAGTAACTCAAAACTGGACACTTCATTTCAAGTTTAAAGCTAGTGGCCCGGCCACAAACCATTACTCCATCTTCTTTATTTGTGGCCCATGGTTCTGTACTCTTTAAGAATCAAATAAATACTGGTGTAATGGTTAGCAACTGCCAGTTCAACGAAAAATACTGCGAAATTCACCAATAAGTCTTTTTCCCACACACACAAATTTATGCCCCGAGAACAGAGCCCGTTCGCGCCACGGGGCCTGGGCAGTGTTTAATGTAGAGGGAGACTCGCTTTAGTGATAAGAGTTTAAACCTGAACTCCTTTTTCCTTTCCTCTCGCTCATAGATCTCGCGCTGGGAACAGAAGGAGGTAAACGATCAATATATGTAAGTGGAGGCCCATTAACTTGAGCCCATTCGCTGCTGGGCAGGGACCAGGCCGGACCTCCCCAGCCCGGTCCAGCCCGACAGGCTCCTGGGACCCAGTGGGCCCGGGAGTGCCCAGCTTGGCAGTGGCCGGCGGCTTCCTGGGCGCCCAGAGCTCACGAGTCCCAGTCGGCATCCACATATTGTCGATGCTGCTGCTGTTGATAAAAGTATCTCCCAGCCCTGGCTGGTGTGGCTCAGTGGATAGAGTGTTGGCCTGTGGACTGAAGGGTCCTGGGTTCGATTCCCAGTCAGGGACACACGCCCAGGTTGTGGGCTTGATCCCTGGTGGGGGGCGTGCAGGAGGTAGCTGATCAATGATTCTCTCTCATCATTGATGTTTCTATTTCTCTCTCCCTTTCCCTTCCTCTCTGAAATCAATAAAAATGTATTTAAGAAAAATACCTCCTGTTTTCAGAGTGTTTTTTCTACTGTTTAAGCAGCTTTATTGAGACATAACTCGCCCACTTAAACTGTACAATTCATGGGTTTAATAAATCAACAAGCGTGTGCCGCCATCACCACAATCAGTTTTTTAAAAATATATTTTTTATTCATTGGTTTGAGAGAGACAGAGAGAAACATCAATTTGCTCTTCCACGTACTGACCTTTCATTGGCTGCTTCTTGTATGTGCCCTGACCAGGGATCGAACCTGCAACCTTGCCTCCAGGGGATGGCACTCTAACCAGCTGAGCTGCCAGGCCAGGGCCACCACAGTCCGGTTCAGAACATGATGAAGCCCCTGCCCACAGCAGGCGCCCCCAGTTCTCCTCCACCCCAGCCCTGGACAACCACTCACCTCCTTCGTGTGTCTGTCCATTCGCCCCGACTGGATGTTTCATGGAAGTGGAACCACCAGCACGTGGTCCTTTGTGACCAGCTCCTTCCATTCATCTATCTTCTTTCTTTCTCTCTTTCTTTCTTTCTTTCTTTCTTTCTTTCTTTCTTTCTTTCTTTCTTTCTTTCTTTCTTTCTTTCTTTCTTCCATCCTCACCCGAGGATATTTTTTTATTGACTTTTAGGGAGACTGGAAGGGAGAGAGAAGGAAAGACAGAGAGAAATATCATTGCACGTGCCCCTGACCAGGGCCCAGGCCAGGGAGGAGCCTGTAACTGATGTACTTGCCCTTGACCGGAATTGAACCTGAGACCCTTCAGTCCGCAGGCCAACACTCTATCCACTGAGCCAAACCCGCTAGGCTCAGCATAATGGTTCCAAGGTTGGTTCATGTGGCCTGTATCGGTGCTTCGTCCCTTTTCATGGCTGTGTGATATTCCATTGTAGGGCCATACCGCATTGTATGTATCCATTCATTCGTGGCTGGGCCAGCGCGCCTCCCAAGTCCCCAGCCCACCTGTTTGTGCAGGCCTACTATGCTGCAGCGTGCAGAGTGCCGCAGCGTCTGAACTGATGCCCGGCCTCGAGGTCTGTGTTACAGAGCGAGCACCGCACCAGGTGCTGCTAGTTCCTGCTTGGTTGACAGGCGGGGGCACCACGCAAGCTTGCCTGGGACGACAGCCCAGAACGTGGCTTCCTGTTCAAGGACCTGTCTTCCAGGTGAGATTGACACACCTGCACGGGGCCAGCCCAGTGACCTGGGCACGGAGTCCCTCTCAAAGAGCAAGGGAAGCAGCGACTGTGTGTTCTTTTTAAAAAAGATTTCTTTATCAATTTCAGAGAGAGAGAGAGAGAGAGAGAGAGAGAGAGAGAGAGAGAGAGAGAGAGAGAGAAACATCCATGATGAGAGAGAATCACGGATCGGCTGCCTCCCGCAGGCCCCACACTGGGAATGGAGCCCATAACCCGGGCATGTGCCCTGACCAGGAATCGAACCCTGACCTCCTGGTTCATAGGTTGATGCTCAACCACTGAGCCACGCCGGCCGGGCTGGACTGTGTGTTCTTTACAGAGGCGGCCGCGGGGCAGGCAGGGAAGCACCTGGCAGCCCACCCGCGTGAACAGGCTGGGGATGCACAGCTTTGGGGTCGGCAGCTCCCCTCCATCCCCACCTTTGGGGGAGAGGTGGGCTGTGACGAGGTCGCTGCTCTCAGGGCAGACATTCCCATCGGGAGGCTGAGTGAGACCCAGGAGGGGCTGTTCCGACAAGGAAGCCACGGCGGACGCTGGGCACCGTGGCCCTGCCTCCCCGTCCGGGCAGAGCGAGCTGGGAAGCCGTGCCCTGGGCATAGGCTGTGCGGTCCTGCCTGGGGCCATTCTCCCCGTCTCCCTCGTGGACAGAGCCTGGAGGACACCCAGGCACCAGCAGGCCAGCCCAGGACTACATTTCCCAGCCCCACTTCTGCAAGGACTGGTCAGTGAGAAAGCAAACGCGGAGGGCGAGGATTATGGGAAATCTCTCCTTGAAACAAACAAGCTCCTCATTAAGACAACTGTCCAGCATGAAGGAAGGTAGAGAGACTGGGATGATGAACACCCAGAAACCCCTCCCCAGATTTAATCGGTAAGATTTTGCCATATTCGCCCCCCCCCCCCAAAGAAACAATGAAAAGGAATTAGACAAGGCGACATTTTGCATCTACACGTTAGGATGCATCTCCAAAACAGGACATTTTCTTACACATCCACATGCCACCACCTAGCGAATCAGTGACGAGTCCTTGGTACAGCAGAGCCGGCCCAGGTGTCAGCCAGAGCCTCTGACTTGGACGGAACCGGCCGTCCTCTGGGTTCTGGGGCCGTTTGTCTGTCTGTTTTCCTAAACCCGAAGAGGGAGGCGGGAGCTCAGCGGCCACCCTGGGACTCGGAGGTCAGTCACCCTCTACAGAGCCAGAGACGGCCAAGGAGGGAGGGAGGGAGGCCACCAGATGAGAAAAACAAACCAAAAGCCCTCAACTAACAAAATAAGATACCAAAGAGTAAAAACAAAAGCAATCGAACACTACCCGTCCCCAAACACCAGGTTAATTTGAATCTCAGATAAACAGAAATAGCGGGTTCAGGCCCGGCGGGTGGCTCAGTGGCTGAGCGCCGACCTCTGAACCAGGAGTCACGGTTGGATTCCCGGTCAGAGCATGTGCCTGGGTTGCAGGCTCGATCCCCAGTGGGGGGCGTGCAGGAGGCAGCTGATCAATGTTTCTATCTCATCATTGATGTTTTTATCTCTCTCTCTTCCTTCCTCTCTGAAATCAATAAAAACATATTTAAAAACACACAGGTTCAGTATAAGCAGGGCTCATGCAGTATTTGGGACACACTTACACTTAAACCTCATTCACTGCTTACCGCGCTCACATCTAACTGGCATCCTGCTTGCTGTCGGCAACCACGTGACGGGCCTGGGCCCGGTGCCTGGGGAGCTGCCTACCTTCCCGGCCCGCCTGACAGAGGTCACACCCTTCACCCGCAGACCCCGGCCCTCCTGGCAGCAGCGTGGCGGGTGCCAACCAGCACGGCCGCAGGCCTCGGCGCGGGAGCCAGCTACCGGAGCCGCCGCGGGTCCATGGGCCAAGTGTCCTGGGCCCTGTGATGGGCACGGGGAGGATTCATCTCCCAGCCTCGGCTCCCTTCCCGTCCCCTGGGTACTGCCCCCCACCCAGCTGTGGCTGTGGCCACAGCCAGCCCAGGAGGGAGAGGGGGGCTGGGCAGTGGGATCGCAGCCTCGCGGCCAGCATCCTGGTAGGTGTGGTGGCCCTGACAGCTGTGGGAGCTGGGCTGGGGTCCCTCCGCTGGGGATAGGCAAGGACAGGGCTGGAAGGGTGCCCTGGGTGGGCAGCCCTGACCTGCTGGACGGCCTGGTATTTACTGATGAGGCCGAGGGGACAAGCATCCCCGACAGACAGCGCACCGAGCGGGGAGAGGCCAGGCCTCCGATCCGAACCCAGAGCCCGTCCCCCCTTCCTCCCCTCGGGGCCCACCTTCACTCCAGCCCTCCCCGAACGCGGCTGGCTCTCCCCGACGCCTGGCCTGGCCGCAGCTGAGATGTCCCGGCCCCAGCGGCACCGGGTGCACGTGTGCGCGGGGCGGGCATCACCTTTCATGGGCGCCAAGGTGAGGTGCGGTTCTGCCTCGGCGGGAACTGGGAACGAAGAGGCAAGACAGATGGCAGCGCTCGCGTATGCTAATCCCGACCAGCGGACCAGGAAATGGCCGGTCGTTTGCCGCCATCCAGCCTCCAGACGCCGCCTGAGAGCTCACTCTTTAATGCCGTCCCCGTGCGGCTCCTCAGAGGGCGCCCCGCCAATTTCCAGAGCTGCGGGCCGTGATGGGGTGCGGGTCCTCACGGGAGCCCCCCCTCCACTTCCGATGACCTACATCCCAGCACCCACCGGGTGCCCTTGGCAAGGGCCCAGCCATCCTCTGCCTCTGTGCCTCCCGGGGCCCTCTCAGGAGTGTGCCAGGACGGGGGGGGGGCGGGGGGGAGGCAGGACCAGGAGGGAGGCAGGACCAGGGGGGAGGCAGGACCAGGGCGGGGCTGCTTCAACAGCATCATTTGGGACGCCCTGCCGACTCTCAGCCCCACGTGGCCCCTCTCCCCGGCGGCCTGGTGTTTGCAGGGCTCAGTTCTCAGATTTCATGACTGAGGCCAAACCTGGGGCCGCCTCCTTGGCAGCCCCTCGACCCCTCGAGTCCAAGCCTGGCAGCCCCAGCCCCAGACTCTGGACCTGAGTCCAGTCCTCCTGGGCCCCCTTCCCCTGACCACCAGCCACAGAGCTCACTGCCCTGTGCTGTGGGGAGGCCCCTACTGGACACACTCCCCTCACCATGGACCACAGGGGACGCGGCTCTGAGCCCTGATATAAGAACCAGGCCCTTTGGCCCCGGCCGTGTGGCTCAGTGGGTCGAGCGCCAGCCTGTGACTGAAGGGTCTCAGGTTTGATTCCAGTCAAGGGCACAGGCCTGGGTTGTGGGCTTGATCCCCAGTGGGGGGCGGGCAGGAGGCAGCCGATCCATGATTCTCTCTCATCATGGATGTCTCCCTCTCTCCCTCTCCCTGACTCTCTGAAATCAATAAAAACATATTTGTAAAAATCTTAAAAAAAGAACAAAAAGAATGTGTGCCTTTGGCCTGGGGACCCCGAGATATTGCCTGGCGCACGGAGGCCCATGTCGCTGCCGAGGTGGGAAAACTGCTGTGGAAAAAGCCCCCTTTAGGTGGGTCTGCCTCACGCAGCCTCCTTCCCGGTAAGCAGTGCAGACGGGAGCGGCTTGAAGTGGGACTTGTCCTAAACCTGCAGCGTCCGTCTTCTCACTCATTACAAGAAATCACTCGGATTTTAAGCCGAGGCTGTCACTGCAGGTGCATCTCCGACGAGGCGGGCAGTGAGTCGGGTGTTCGTTTAGAGCTATCGAAGCAACTTTTTTTTCCCCAGCAAAACATTGTGTGATGGCTCACTCCGCGGGCCATTCTCTGTGGTTGATTTTCACAACATGGTCCTACAAAGTGTCATTTTTTGCAAAATTATCCAAAGGCGTCATGCACTTTCACGAGGGCATATCTTACCCCTCGGCGTCCGATCACGGTCCACTGCGTGCCTGCGGGGTCGTCTCCCTCGCCTGGTTGTTTTTTTTCTTCAAATCAAGAACGGCCAGACCCTGTTGGTCCGTGCCTTTGCAGAGAATTCAAATCCTTCTCCGGCGTCATCTTCACGACTGCATGGCATCACGCATTTCTGGCACCATTGGTAGCGCCACTTTGCATCCATTTATACTTTGCAATTGACTGATATGGGTTTTGTATTGATGAGGAGAGATGGACACGAGAGGTTAGCAGAAAAGGGATGTTTGGGCCCGGCCAGGATAGGTCAGTGGTCCAGCATTGACCTAGGAACCAGGAGGTCAGGGTTCGATTCCCGGTCAGGGCACAGGCCCAGGTTGTGGGCTCCACCCCCAGTAGGGGGCGTGCAGGAGGCAGCCGATCCATGATTCTCTCTCATCCTTGATGGTTCTATCTCTCTCTCCCTCTCCCTTCCTCTCTGAGATCAATAAAAATATATTTTTTTACAAAAGGACATTTGGGGCTGCTTCTATGGGCACGGTGTCAGGGCGACTCCCGTTGCCCCGAGGAAGCTCCGTGAGCAGGGGACGCAGGGGGTCTCCTGTTATGTATCCAGGTCTTTCTTCTGATGGAGCAGCGAGGCAATGAGTGCCATGCGGGGCTGTCCCCCTGGCTCCTGGACCGGATCTGAGACTCCACCCGACAGGACCGGAGCCTCTGACAGGACTCAGCCCAAGGCAAACCCAGCAGAACTCCAGCACAAAGGCTCCTTATTTTTACTTTTGTTTTTTATTTTATATATATATATATAATTTCAGAGAGGAGGGGAGAGGAAGAGGGAGATAGAAACATCAGTGATGAGAGAGAACCACTGATTGGCTGCCTCCTGCACGCCCCACACTGGAGCCTTCAACCCGGGCATGTGCCCTGACCGGGAATCGAACCATGATCTCCTGGTTCGTAGGTCGACGCTCAGCCGCTGAGCCATGCCGGTCGGTCCCAAAAGAGCTCCCACCTTAAACAGAGCCTCCTTAATGGGTTCTCGCGGCCGTCTCTTCCTGGGGGTGCAGGATAAAGCTGCCGTGCCCTGGAGACCTGGGGCTGCGGGCTCCTCAAGGAGTGGGGGGACCAGCACTTGGGGACCCATTTCACGAAGCACCAGTTCCTCAGAATAGCAGGACCCGTAAAATGCACCGTGTGCTCCCCGTGTGCGGGGAAGTGGCTGCAAGACATGGAAAGATGCCCTTTTCCAGGCCGCACGAGGGTGAACTGCGAGTGGAGACTTGAGCGCGGGCGGTGGGACGCAGACCTCCTCCCATAACCGCATCGTCCTGGAATCGACCTGGCGTTTCCCTCCTGGCTTCACTGCGCTGAAGTGGGCGAGGGTGCAGAATGGGTGTGACCGATCTCCCAGCCCCGCTCCCCTGGATAGGCGAAGAAATAACCCCCAAACCTAACCGCCAAGGGCAGGACACACCCGGGGTCTCCTCATGTATAATTAAGAACCCGATCGGAAAGTTCTGGCAAAAGTCAAGAAACGGGCTGTGTGCTCGGAGAGGCGACCGCAAGGAAGCTGGCGCTGCCGCCTCGCACGCGCTGAGCGAGCTTCTCAAAGCCGCCTCCTCCTTGGAACGAATAAAGGGCTCGGCTGAGCAGGTTGGCGCCCCGGGCTCTCCCACAGCCCCTGGAAAGTCACTTTTTGGGGGGCTCCTTATCCCCCCCACCTCGTCCGCTCATTTGCCTATGAAAGGGGAGTTCATAAAGCCCTTTCTCATTTCCCAGGGCGAGTTCAGGCCAGGCCATTGTCACCCTGTGAGAGGCCCGCAGGCACCTGGGCCTGGAGAAGGCACAGCCTCTAAGACAATGGCCTCCTCCTGCCGGAAATTAGCCAGAGGCGGGCTTGGAGCCGGGTCTAATCTGTGCTTTGTGGGGACACTTGTTACTCGGTAATTAGAGGCTCAGCCACGTCTTTAAAGAAACACTGTTTGCCAGTGTAACGTGTGATCCCGGTCACGTGTTTCCATCAAAGGCAGCAATTACATGCATTAGCCGGGACTGGCATGGAGGGAGGAGGGAGGAAATTAAGTGGGAAGTGAATAACCACCACCCGCCCCGCCCCCATCTCCTTCCCTTTAGAAGCTGAAATCCCGGTGAGCCGCCCGGCAAACCCACGGTGAACGTGGAAAATAAAGCCCTCCTTAACCTTTCGGAGTGACGGCCCTGCTGACATGCCAGGGACAGTGCGTCCCTGCACTTTTCAAATAAAGGGCTTTCTTCTGCCTTAATTTCCTACGCGCCCTTCACACGCGCTGAACGCAACTCTGCGCGCCGGCTCTTCGGGGCGGATTGGCTGTTCTCTGTGCACGTGAATTCATAGTTTTGTTCTCCAAAACCCACGGCCAGGCGTAAGCCAGCCGTTTCGGAGAAACAAGGCCGTTTGCCTATTTTTAATGACCCCTTTCCCTGTTCATCGAGGTTTCCTGCACGTCTGTCGGCGAAGGCCTCACGGAGGTAGAAACGGTCAGGAAAAGAGCCCTGGCCGCTGGAACCCACTGCGCCGCTGGGAGGAGCGTGCTCTGGAGAAGACTAAGTGTGTGCGTGTGCGTGTGTGGCATGTGAGCATGTGTGCGTGCGTGAGCGCATGTGTGTGTGCGTGTGCATATGTGGTGTGTGCCTGTGTGTGTGCGTGCTTGTGTGTGTCCTCCAGGCAGATGCTCTGTGTCGCCACCCCACCCCCCGGACTAAAAGTCCTTCTTGAGAAATGTCCTTGCAATGCCTCAAAGGGCTCGATGATTTCAATTTTACTCCCCAGAGCGCCAGCGCCAGACAGTCCCAGCAGAGGTGGGTGGAAACGCGCCACCCCCTCCAGCACCCCGCTCGGCCGCTGTTCTGAGGAAATGACACCGGCCCGCAGAAACCCATTGGGGACCCCATTCCCCGTGATTGGACACGCACGGTGGCGGCGAGAGTCATTATCTCTAAATTGATTGACCCGAATGTCATGCAGATCATCCCAGAGCGGGAGCCACCTGGGCGCGGGCTCAGCATCTTCTGCTCCCCGCACAGCGGCAGCCGTGAGGGCCGCCTCCAGCCACCGGCCGGGCATTTGCCCTTGGCGGGCAGGCGCTGCCCTGTGCGCGAACGTGGGCTCCAGAAGTTTCTCACGTTGCGTCTGACCTGCTCGTGGGCTGTTGGTCTGATTGAGGAGACAAAACACAGACCAAGAGCCCCAGCGGTGGACTCCGCCGGTGACAACTGCGACAGTCAGTGAGCGGCTGTGTCCGGGCTCTTCTGCGGGCGCACAGGCGTCGCACCCCTCGCTCCGCACAGCGGGCCTCAGGGGCCTTAGTGCTGTCAGCATGTCCATTTTATAACGGAAGAAAAAGGCCTCACAGAGGTCACGGAGCCCCCCTCCGGCCCCGGTTGCACAGGGAAGATGGGGGAGTGGATTCCAGACCCCGCAGTCTGACCCCGAAGCCCAGGCTCCTGCTGTGAGGTCACAGGAGCTCTAACCACTGAGCTCACCAGCCAGGGCAAATTCACTGTTTTCTTTCAACAACTTTTAGCGAGGAGGCCATGTGTTGGAGAAAACACTTAGTAACGTCACTGACGTCACTATCACATGGCTTCATACAGAAACCCGTCACCGCTTGCAAACAGGGCTCGGCGAGTGAGGAGCGCGCGTGCAGTAACCGGTGGTGTCGGAACACCTGCGGCCGATCGAGGCTCCCACGTGTGTGGCCACGCCCCGCCCGGGCATGTGATCGCCAGGTGACCGGTGCGTGCGCGCACCCACCACTCCTATTCCGCGTAAGTTTAAAATGACAGTGACACACACAGAACTTCCCCGTGAAATTCAGCTTTTCATACAGACTCAATTTCAACCACACAAGCGAGTCTACGTAAGTGAAAATAGGCGAACTAACTCGCTGTCGATGTTTTAACATCCACAAGCGGAAGCCTCCGTTGTTCTAAGGCGGACGGTGGGCTTTGCGGTGCCCCTCCCCCGAACGAGTCCCCACCCGGGCTCCACAGGGCGAGTTGCTCCTGAGCTGCTCGCTAGTCACTAGGGAGCCCGCGGGGGGCACGCCTCCCACCGGGGGGGGGGGGGGGGGGACCCAGCCGGGGCCACGTGTGCTGGTCGCACAGTGTCTCCCCACACTCGTGGTCCCCTGGACTGCCCATGTGACCTCACTCGTGTCCCCCTGGACTGCGCACGTGACCTCACTTGGAAACGAGCACTTCGCTGTGACAGGTCAAGATGAGGGCGCCCGGGGCCTGAGTCCCAAGAGGGTCCTTAGAAGAAAAGGGGAACTTGGACGCAGACATTCACCATGGAGGCGGAGTGCGGGGCTGGTCTGTGTGAACCTCAACCTTCGGAGGGTGCTGGCGGCACCAACCCGCCCCCTGAGGGTTAGGAAATCCTTCCAGACCTCGGGGAGGCTGGTCCTAGCTGGACCGCGGAATTCTGGCCTAGAACTCTTCTTAACATTTAATTCACCACTCAACCCCAGGACAATTCCATATCTGTTTGGGAAGAATGGTGGAGATGTGAAAAACGAAGTCTTCTCCGATAATCATTCACAGATTAGCCGCACCTCACATCTCAGCATCAGGCTCACACATTGATGACATCGTGGCAACATATACTCTCCACTGCCAAGGCCACGAATCGGGCCCCTTTTGCCCAAGGGCCCCCCCTTCATCTCAGTACCCCCCCCTCTTTCTACCCCCCAAAGGGTTTAAAATT
>NW_005873063.1:14325-31950 GCF_000147115.1 Myotis lucifugus | reverse complement strand
CCCCATCCATCCTTAGCCGGGAACTGTGTCCAGAGAGGAAGGAGGTTGGGGGCAGGGCCGGCGGCATCCAGGGCGCCCTCCTGGGTTGACGCAGGAAAATCTCAGGGTGGGAAACGTTCCAGCCTCTCACCCCCAGCCCTGCCGGATCCTGGTCCCCACGGAGACCTTGAGGTCACCTCCCCGCTGACCCTGCCCCTCCGGCCCAGTTGGACAGCCTGTGATGGATGCTTCCTGGCGGTTTTTTTTTTTTTTTTCCTGAGAAGTCAGAAGGAGGAGGCAGCCAGGGGTCAGCACTGGGGCCAGGGTGGAACCTCACGCACATTTGAACTCTGACGGTGGGAACTCAGGATCTTTGGAGCCCGGGGTTGTGTGACCTGCGGCTGGAAACTCACCCTCTCCGGGCTGTGGTTCCTGTCTCTACAGAACTGCTTAAGCCCAGGACAAGGTGAGATATCCAGAGGAGGTACCCTCCTCACCTCAACTTCTAAAATGACCCTTTCAGCCCTGGCCGGTTTGGCTCAGTGGATAGAGCATCGGCCTGCGGGCTGAAGGGTCCCAGGTTTGATTCCGGTCAAGGGCACATGCCCGGGTGACAGGCTCGATCCCCGGTAGCCGATCAATGGTTCTCATCATTGATGCTTCTATCTCTCTCTCCCTCTCTCTTCCTCTCTGAAATCAATAAAAGTACATTTTTTAAAAGTAAAAATAAAATGACACGTTCAGCGTCATTGCTACATGAGAGGAACTGGGGAATTAACAACATGTAGTCTGTAGGCATTTCATTCATTCAAGATGTATTCATCTGGGTTTGGCAGTGTTCTTTTCAGGTTTTGCACACATTTTCTTGGTCTGACCTGAGAAGCTCTGACCTTACCCCCAGGGCCTCAATTTCCACTTTTGTAATAAGGGGGAAAGGGTCCTAACAGCTGCAATAATTTAGCACTTACTGCATTCCAGGTCCCATGTTGTAGGGAGCGGCTATAGGGTCAAGCCTCGGCAGGGCCACACACAAGTCCCATTTTGGAGGGCAGAGCCCTCCTAGCACAATTAAGCTTGACCTTACAGTCCTCCCTTGTTCCTAGGTAGCTAATGGGCTGCGGGAGGTGCAGCAAGTGCTGCCAAAACAAGGCTTGAGTAATGAAATAGATTTGTAACTCGCAAGAACATTGTAAACATGTTGACCACTCCCCTTGCTTTGCTTTGTGTGATCTGATGATAAAATAAAGCTTCGGCTTCCCGGCTGGGTCACTGCTTCCTCATCCAGGCAGTGATCCACCTGGTCCCAGCTGTATTCTCTTGTCTGTCTTCTTTCATCCTTCCCCGCCCCTCCTCAGGCTCACCCCTGGCCGTGCTGGACGCGGTTCACCATGTTCCCAAGGTTTTCACTCAGGGCCCCTTCTCATCAAACTTGCAGACTTGGAAACAGAGGCCCAGACAGAGGAAGGAATGCAGCCAAAGTCACCCACCCAGCAGGTGCCAGGACCCCTACCTGTACACCCCAGGCTCTTACAACAGCCATCGGGGAGCAGGCTGGGCGGGCTCAGCGAGGAGGTGGCACGGGTCCTGGCTCAGGGAAAAGGCTGGGGAAGCATTAGGTGCATGGACTGAGATGGAGGTGGGTTCCACCCTGACACCACCCTTCCCTGGCGGTGGCACTGGGACAGGTTGCAGCTGGCCAAGGTGGTGAGAGACTTACATGCTGAAAGCTAGCGAACATTGCTGAGAAAAATTAAACAAGACGCAAATATATGGAAAGACATCCTATGTTCATAGTTTCAAAGACAATATGGTTAACATGACAATACTACCCAAAATGCCTACAGATTCAATGCAGTCCCTATCAAAATCCCAATAGTGTGTTTTTGCAAAAATAAAAAAGTTCAGCCTAAAACTCATATGGAATTTCAAGAAACCCTGAATAGCCCTAGCCAGTTTGGCTCAGTGGATAGAGCATTGTGCTTGGACTGAAGGGTCCCGGGTTCGATTCCGGTCAAGGGCATATGCCTGGGGTTGTGGCCTCAATCCCTAGTAGGGGGTGTGCAAAAGGCAGCTGACCAATGATTCTTTCTCTTCATTTATGTTTCTATCTCTGTCTCCCTCTCCCTTCCTCTCTGAAATCAATAAAAATATATTTTAAAAAAATTAAGATCAAAGGCCTAAATTAGGAGCTAAAACTATAAAACTCTTAGAAGAGAACATCAGGTCAAAATCTTCATGACGTGAATTTAACAAAACCACAGGCAATTACAACAACATCAAAATAGATCAATTAGACTTTATCAAAATTAAAAATGTTTCTGCATCAAAAGATAATATCAATAGAGTGAAAAGACAACCCACAGAATGGGAGAAAATATCCACAAGTCATACATCTGATAAGGTATTAATAGCCAGAATATAAATACCTCAACAAGGAAATAACAAACAACCCAATTCAAAAATGGGCAAAAGACTTGAATAGACATATTTCTCCAAAAAATATACTGTACAAATGGCCAAGAAGCCCATGAAAAGACACTGTTTAGGGAAATGCAAATCAAAATGTACCACTTCACTCTCATTAGGATAGCATTTATTTATTTATTCCTCAGTCGAGAACATGCTTAGAGAGAGGAAGGAAGGAGGGGAAGGAGGGGGGAGGGATGGAGAGAGAGAGAGAGAGAGAGAGATATCAATGTGAGAGAGAAATGTTGATTGTTGCCTTCTCTCCCCCTTACAATCCTGAAACCCAGGTATGTGCCCTGACTGGGAATCAAACCAGCAACCTTTCAGTGCATGGGACGATGCTCAAGCAACTGAGCCACACCAGCCGGGGCTATTGTTTTTTTTTTTTTTTTTTTTTAATGCAAAGAAAAATAACAAGTGTTGGCAAGGATGTGAAGAAATTGGAACCCCGTGCATTGCCAGTGGGTGTGTAAAATGGTAAAGCCAAAGCCACTGTGGAAAACAGTACAGAAACATAGAGTGACTGCATGACCCAGCAATTTCACTTCTAGGTATAGACCCATAATAATTAAAAGCAGGGACTCACGCCCTGGCCAGGTAGCTCAGTTGGTTAGCGTGTTGCCCGGATACGCCAAGGTTGTGGGTTTGATCCCTGGTCAGGGCACATACAACAATCAACCAATGAGTGAATAAATAAGTGGAACAACAAGTCAATATTTCTCTCTCCCTTCCTTTCTTCCTAAAATCAATAAAAATTTAAAAAATCAACTTGAACGAATACATAAAACATTACAGTCAACAATGGCAAAGTATACATTCTTTTCACGTGTACGTGACCCTTTCAGGTGGCTTCTGGTTTCCGGTTTCACACATAAGGAGCTTGGAAATCGCCATTCAGTCTTCACGATTAAAAAGCTGGACAGCCCTAGCCGGTTTGGCTCAGTGGGTAGAGCTCGGCCTGCAGACTGGAGGGTCTCAGGTTCGATTCTGGTCAAGGGCACATGCCTGGTTGTGGGCTCAATCCCCAGTGGGTGGTGGGGGGGGTGTAGGAGGCAGCCGATCGATGATTCTCTCTCATCATTGATGTTTCTTTCTCTCTCTCCCTCTTCCTTTCTCTCTGAAATCAATAATAATAATAATAATAATAATAATAAACTGGACAGACTGAAAAATACGCAAGTCTGGACTGCTGAGAGAGGTGAGGACACAGGGCAAAGACTGGAGAGACTGACAGGCGAATAGGTGCGGAGAATAAACCTACCCGAGCAGAAACAGCTGCGGGAACCAGTGCCCCGGGCAGGGAAACCAGGCCTGTCATTGACAAATTGCTGGAACCTGTGTGTGGACAACTCCAAGAGTTAAACATGCCAGCAGGTCCCAGTCATAGGAGGACACCCCCCGACCCCCAACACACACACACACACACACACACATCTCACCACCACAGTCCTCAAAGCCTAATTAGTTCCTTTTATCCAGTACATCATGTCTGGCTATCAAGAAAAAAATTACAGCCCTGGCCGGTGTTGCTCAGTGGTTGGAGCATGGGACCTTGAGCCAAAGGGTCTCAGGTTCAACTTCTGGTCAAGGGCATGTACGTAGGTTGTGGGTTTGATTTCTGGTTGGGGCACAGGCAGGAGGCAACTGGTCAATGTGTCCCTTTCACTTCTATGTTTCTCTCTCTCTCTCTCCCCCTCACACTCCCTCCCTCCCTTCCACTCTCTAAAAAGCAATGGAACAGCCCTAGGTGGTTTGGCTCAGTGGATAGAGCATCTGCCTGCGGACCGAAGGGTCCCAGGTTTGATTCCGGTCAAGGGCACGTACCAAGGTTGCAGGCTCCCGGCCCTGGTCAGGGGCATGCCGGAAGCAACCAATTGATGTGTCTCTCTCACATTGGTGTTTCTCTTTGTCTCTCCCTCTCCCCCTACTCCAGTGGTTCTCAACCTTCTGGCCCTTTAAATACAGTTCCTCATGTTGTGACCCAACCATGAAATTATTTTCGTTGCTACTTCATAACTGTAATGTTGCTACTGTTATGAATCGTAATGTAAATATCTGATATGCAGGATGGTCTTAGGCGACCCCTGTGAAAGGGTCGTTCGACCGCCAAAGGGGTCGCGACCCACAGGTTGAGAACCACTGCCCTACTCTCTCTAAAAAATCAATGGAAAAAATATCCTCAGGTGAGGATTAAAAAAAAAAAAAAAAAAAGCAAAAGCAATGGAACAAATATCCTCAGGTGAGGATTTTTAAAAAATGACAAGACATACCAAAACACAATTTGAAGAGACAGAATGAGCATCAGAACCAGACATGGTGGGGATGTAGGAATGATCAGACCTGGAATTTAAAACAACTATGATTAATATATTAATTTACTCTAATTGGATAAAGTAGACAGCATGCCCCTGGGGCACAACCAAATGTGCTGGGCGCCAGGACAGATACCACAAATTCCATCATTATCATGTTAATTGTTCCTGTACCCACCTAAGTATGTGTCCATCATTTTTCTTTTTATCCAATCCCAGGGGTTCCCCCCACCCCCAGCTTTGCTTTCTCCCGCCTCTCTAGTCTATCACCAATGGATTTCATGTAATGCACCTACGTCCCTTCTTTTGATTACAATGTATAAATACAGATGTAACCCGCCGTCCTCCGGAGCATTATCTCAATTCGTTGAGGTTCTGCTTCCCGGCATATGTCGATAGTTTGGCTCAAATAAACTCAAAAAAATTCAAAAGAAATAATAAAATTAAAAAAAATAAAGTAGACAACATGCAAGAACAGGTGGGCAATGTAAGCAGAGAGATGGAAATCCTAAAAGGGAACCAAAAAGAAATGCTAGAGATTAAAAACACTGTCAGGCCTTAGCTGGTTTGGCTCAGTGGATAGAGCATCGGCCTGCGGACTGAAGGGTCCTGGGCTTGATTCTGGTCAAGGGCACATGCTTGGGTTGTGGGCTTGATCCTCAGTAGGGGGTGTGCAGGAGGCAGCCGATCAATGATTCCCTCTCATCATTGATATTTCTCTCTCTCTCTTCCTCTCTGAAATCAATAAAAATATATTTTAAAAAAAATGCTGTCAGGAGAGAACCAGGACGGCAGCTTAGGTAACCGCCAGTACTCGCCACCTCCCACAACCACATCAAAATTACAACTAAAATACAGACCAACCATCATTCAGCACTGGCTGAAATCTGGCTGAATGGAAGTCCTACAACTAGAGCCAAACCAGCCAGGACAATTGGCATTATTTTTATTAGGAGTAAAGTTGAACTTCTTTTCATATAGTTAAGGACTGTTCATATTTGTTTCTCTGTGAACTTTTTCTTAATTTCTTTTGCATATTTTAAAACATTGGGCTTTTTCTTTTTTAAAAATCTTTATTGAGCCCTGACTGGTTTGGCTCAGTGGATAGAGCGTTGGCCTGAGGACTCAAGGGTCCCGGGTTCGATTCCGGTCAAGGGCATGTACCTTGGTTGCGGGCACATACCCAGTAGGGAGTGTGCAGGAGGCAGCTGATCAATGTTTCTCTCTCATTGATGTTTCTAACTCTGTCCCTCTCCATTCCTCTCTCTAAAAAAATCAATAAAATATATTTTTTAAAAAAATCTTTATTGATTTCAGAGAGAGAATCATTGATTAGCTGCCTCCTGCACTTCCTAAACCCCAAATGGAAAGGAATTCATTCGTGTATTCTTCTAGTTGTGTTTCCATTATAACACGGAGATTTCTGGCTCATTTATGCAGGTGCTTGGTGTGAGCAATGGATTAGATTTATATACACACACTCGTGCGCACACACACATGCTTGGGGGAATCTCTTTTTTTAAAATTATTTTTATTGAGATATAGTTCACATACCATAAAATTCAGCCTTTACTAGTAAGTGTGTACAATTCAGGTTTTTAGAGTATTCACAAAGTTTTGCAACCACCACCGCTACAATTATTTATATATACACATACATGTATATATCAGCGATTTTCAACCCGCGTGCCGCAAGAATTTTTAAAATATAGTCAGGGGCACTGACCTCTTTTCCCTTTGATTGTCAAAGAAAAAAATGACAACAGCCAACACAGCAATAGCTTGTTTAGTATGAATGAATCAAAATTGTGCCTAGTTGTTTTTTTAATCAGATTGGCAAAAATATATATATTTTGATGTGCTGCAGAATTTTAGTAATTAGGTTATGTGTGCCATGAGATAAAAAACATTGAAAATCAGTGGTATATGTACATTTACATATACACTGAGTGGCCAGATTATTATGACCACCTGACATTGGTAGGCAAATTAGCTATAATTTCGTGCTGAAGTTGCTAGAGGGCCAGATCATTATAAACGTCTAAATAGCACAACATACCTAAGTATCATTGCTGATCAAGTTCATCCTATCATGTTGATGGCGTATCCCAATGGAGATGGCTTCTTCCAACAAGACAATGCGCCATGCCACGGTGCTCGTATTGTGCAGGAGTGGTTTCAAGAACAGGAGGGAGACTTTACCTTGCTTAGGTGGCCACCACAATCACCAGATCTCAATCCAATTGAGCATTTGTGGGACGAAGTTAAAAGAGCCATCAGGCAGCTGGTTCCACAACCATCAAATCTCACAGAACTGGACAGTGCTATTCATCAGGCCTGGTGTCAGATTTCTCGAATCATCTTTCAACATCTCATGGAGTCAATGCCAAGAAGAATCGCCGCAATATTGAAGGCAAAAGGTGGCTCAATGAAGTACTGATGGGGTGGTCATAATACACACACACACACATATACTGTATATCCCCATGGCTGTCTAGTTGTCTCAAAAAAATGCCATCTTGCCCTAACCGGTTTGGCTCAGTGGATAGAGCGTCGGCCTGCGGACTGAAGGGTCCCAGGTTCGATTCCGGTCAAGGGCATGTACCTTGGTTGCAGGCACATCCCCAGTAGGGGGTGTACAGGAGGCAGCTGATTGATGTTTCCCTCTCATCAATGTTTCTAACTCTCTATCCCTCTCCCTTCCTGTCTGTAAAAAATCAATAAAACATATTTTTTTAAAAAATGCCATCTTTCTGCCAAAACCGGTTTGGCTCAGTGGATAGAGCGTCGGCCTGCGGACTGAAGGGTCCCAGGTTCGATTCCGGTCAAGGGCATGTACCTGGGTTGCGGGCACATCCCCAGTGGGAGATGTGCAGGAGGCGGCTGATCGATGTTTCTCTCTCATCGATGTTTCTAACTCTCTATCTCTCTCCCTTCCTCTCTGTAAAAAATCAATAAAATATATTTTTAAAAAAATGCCATCTTTCTGTCAGAGGTCAGAGATGCCACAGTTGTCCCCAAATATCCAGGTGTTCCGGTGTCCAGTTCTGTGCCGTGGGCCTAATTGTCATCCATCCCCACATGTGGGACACCTTTGCTAACATCAACAGCCCTGGCCCAGGATGGGGGGGTGGCAGGCGAGTGGCCGCGTCTCTTCAAGGCCGTTTATGGGCGGGCTTTGCCTTCGCCATAGCATTGCTCAACAGAAGTAAACACTTCGGTCCCCAGCGACTGAGACGAAACCAGCCGGGCAGGAGGAGAGCCAGCAGGGCGTTCTGGGAAGAAGAGGTACCAGGAATCAGGATACACCCACGCGTGGGTCCCCCCATCTCTTCTCCTGTCTTCCCAGCCCAAGGTGGGGGCCCTCCCCTCCTCCGGACATGTCCTCCCTGCAGAGGAAGGACGAGGGGCCCTGGGCCAGGGAGTGTCCCTTCCCGCTCTGCGACCAGGAACGCACCAGCACAGCTTGGTGGAAGCAGCCGGCGGTCTGGGAGGTGAGGCCAAGGGTGTCCAGCGCCTGCCGAGCGAAGTCTTCGGAGCTCAGTAACAGTGTCCGGTACTTTACGTCTTTGGTCAAACTTGACTCGATCATGAAGGGGCTCACCGTCTGCAGGAAGCAAGGAGCTAAGGAAGGGGAGAACTCCCATCTCACCCTGGCTTAGCTCCCAGGCTCTTTGAAAATCCCAGAGTCCCGCCCTAGCTCAGTGGATAGAGCCTCTGCCTGCAGCCTGAAGGGTCCCAGGTGGCGGGCTCGATCCCCAGTAGGGGGGCGTGCAGGAGGCAGCCGATCAATGATTCTTTCTCATCATTGATGTTTCTATCTCTCTCCCTCTTCCTTCTTCTCTGAAATCAATAAAAATAGATAAAATAAAAATAAAATAAATGCAAGTCTCTACTTTAAAATTTTTTAAAAAAATAAACACAAATAAATAAAAACATATTTTTATAAAAAAGGAAAAAAGAAAATCCCAGAGTCCCACCCACTTGCTGCTCTCCCACTGGGGACTCAGACAGCCCGCCCCTCCAGGCCCCGCCCCCAGCCCGCCCCTTCAGGCCACGCCCCGCAGAGGCCACGCCCCCTGCAAACACTCTCCGCTGGGGAGGCTGCTCCACTGCAGTCCTTCAGAGCCTCCTCCACTGTGGCTGAGCTCCTCCCCCCGCCAGAGCCCCTCGCCTCCGGAGCTGCCACTCGGTCACGGTCACGTCCCTTAGGAGTCAGGCACCTGCACGATGACTCCTTGGGAGCAGTACTCCGCGCCCACTGCCTGCGAGAAGTTTCGCACAAAGGCCTGTGGAGGAAGGAGAGGGAGGACCCCAGGCTCGTGAGCCTCGCTGTGCAGAGGCCTCCAGCCCAGCCTTGCCCCCGCACCGACCAGAAAGCCCCCAATGTCCCGCCCCAAGTCCTCACCTTAACCCCCGAACGCTTCGGCGTTCCACGCCCTCCCGGTATTCCCCTACACCCACCCTCTACCCCACCCGCCAGCCCCGATCTCACTCCCACCTCCTGTTCTCTCTTCCCCGAGCCTCCGTTTCTCTTAAAAACAAACAAACAAACAAACAAACAAACAAACAATCCCTGCTGGGCTGTGCCCAGGTGACACGCGCGCACACACGCATTCAGGGCTATGGCAGGGCGGCCCTCCGCGGTCTGTGGGGCCTGGGTACCTTGGAAGCGGCGTAGGCTGATAAAAGTGGACAGGGCTTCTTGTCAGTGAATGAGGAGATGTTAATGATGATGCCTTTGCGCCTGGAGGAGGAAGCATTCGTGGAAAGGTGATTCCCCCACCTCCACCCCTGAGCCATGTCCTAGTCCGAGAAATGTCAGAGGGACAGGGGCGAGCTGGAAACGCGGCTGGGTCAGCAGGGGAAGGGGGAAGCCCGGAGGTGGGATGGAGGAGGCGCCAGAGGGGAAGAGGAAAGGCCTGCCTCTTACCTGGAGACCATCTGGGGCAGGACAATTGCGGTCATCTGCAGAGAAGAGTGGGAAGGGCCCCGTTTTCCAGTCCTTTCTCCTGCCCCCTCCCCCTCAAGTTCACGCCCATCCCCCCACCTTCTCCTGGGGAGTATTCCCCTAGCGCCTTCTCCATGGGCGGGCAGTGGGGGGACCACCCCGAGTGGGCAGAGCTATGCTGACCGTGGACTGAACTCCTCCTCGCCCAGGCTTACCTGGGCCACAGACATGATGTTGCAGTTTATGACGTCAGAGAGTCTCTGGGGAAGAAACAGAACCATAGTCGTCCCTCCATCAACCCTGCCTCCACCCCCACCTTTTCTTATTTCCTAGCTTACTTTTCTTTTAAGATGGACACTTTTTTTTTTTTTTTTAGAATTTACAATGTGCATACCCTTTGACTCATCAACTCCATGTCTGGACATTCATTCCTTTCCAAGGTACTCACACATGTGGGGAATGAATTCAATAGAAAGATATTGTTTGCAACACTATCTGTTTGGGGCTGTCACAAATAATTTATCTAGAAACACTCCTGAATGTGTCTTTGGAGCACATGTGGGCTCATACAACCAGGAGTGACATGGGGGGATGAGAGAGCATGCATATTTCCAACCTTAAGAGATACTGCCAGTTTCCCCAAAATTGTCCAAATTGATATGCCCACTAGCAGAGTTTAAGAATTCTAGTTGTGCCACATCCTGACAACACTTGGCATTGCCAACACTTTTAGTGTTAACCATTTTAGTGGCTGTGCAGTTGTACCTCATTCTGGTTTGAATTTGCGATTCTCTAATAAGAATGAGGTTGAATAAGTTCTCATATATTTATTGGCCATTTGGATTTCCTCTGTTGTAGAATGCCTGTCAATATGGCTCCCATTTCCACTGGGTGTTCGCATTTTTAATAGATAGATAGCCCTGGACAGTTATGCTCGGTGGCTTGAGTGTTGGCCCTCGGACCAAAGGGATTCCGGATTGATTCCCAGTCAAGGGCACATACCTGGATTGCAGGTTCAATCTTGGTCACACGTGCATCTGTTTGCATGATCATTTCTTTGGTTTATGGTCATGATTTTTCTTCTAATATTCCTCTTATATTTCACTGAATGCTGTATATTTAATATAAATAACTGTATTGTTGATTTGAGGTTTTGGTCTCAAACCCATGTTGACCCTTGAACAACATGGGTTTGAATTGAATGGGTTAATTGGAATCACAAATCAATGTCTCTCAGCACCACCTTGTAGGGAAATATTGCTCCAAATGTCAGATCTATATCTTTGGATTCTCTTTTCCCCAAAATCTTGGTGCTACAATTCCTCGTTGCTTTAGGAATAATGCCCTCAGTTATTTTTTATTATTTTTATATTTTTTGTTCATCCTCACCCAAGGATATTTTTCCCATTGATTTTTAGAGAGAGTGGAAGGGAGGGGAGAGAGAGAGAGAGAGAGAGAGAGAGAGAGAGAGAGAGAGAGAGACATCAATGTGAGAGAGACACATTGACTGGTTACCTCCCTCAGGCACCTGGACCAGGGGCAGGGATCCTGCAATCCAGACACCTGCCTTTGACCCAGAATCGAACCCACAACCCCTTAGTCTGCAGGCCGATGCTCTAACCACAGAGAAAACCGGCTAGGGCCTTAAACAGTTATTTTTAAAATATTTTTTCATTCTCATTTGCAGAGTTAGTCTCAAACAATGACCGCCTCTAATACCAGAGGCAGAATACACAACTGGCCTCTTTAAATTTGATAAAATGAGCAAGTGCATTTCTTTGAAATAATAATATTTAACATTTAAAAGCCATCCCTATTGCCTGGCTGGTGTGGCTCAGTGGTTGAGCGTCCACCTGTGGTCGAGCATCCACCTATGAACCAGGAGATCACAGTTCAATTCCCAGCCAGGGCACATGCCTGGGTGGCTGGCTCCATCCCTAGTAAGGGGCCTGCAGGAGGCAGCCAATCAATGATTCTCTCTCATCTTCGATGTTTCTATTTCTCTCCCCCTCTCCCTTCCCCTCTGAAATCCATAAAAATGTACAGTAGGGCCTTGACTTACGAGTTTAATTCGTTCCATGACGGAGCTCGTAACTCAAATTACTCGTATGTCAAATCAAAAAGTGAACGAGTGAGACACGTGATGCTGGGCTGATGTTGTGGCGTTCACTGTGACATTCGCTGCGCCAACTAGCGGTGGGGTATCTGAAGCTGGCTCCTAACCCGAATTTTAGCTTGCAACTCAAAGCAAAATATCAGCGGAGAGACTGGCTCGTATCTCGAAAAACTCGTTAATCGGGACACTCGTAAGTCAAGGCCCCACTGTATTTAAAATAAAAACGGGAAGAAAGAAAAAAGAAGCCGTGGGATTCAAGAACGATCCCAAGGGACAATGTAGAAAACCACAGACTGCGAGCGGCAGGCACTGGTTTCCCAGGTGGGCCATTCCCCGCTAACGTTGGCACCCGGCGATCGGAAAGGGCAGAAGCAGAGAACCTGAGCACTAGTCCTGGGTGGGCGATGCAGAGGGCGCCCCCATCGCGTCCTGGACATCAGAGACGCGCAGCTTTGAAAACCACTTTCCAGCGGAAGGCATATAAATACACAGGGTGCCTCCTTCCGCAACCCACAGGCCGCGTGGGTTTCCAACAGGGGGCAGTAGCGGGCGCAGGAGCGCAGAGCGGGCGCGGACTCGGTTCACTCACTTTGGCGACGTCCTCACGGTCCAGCAGCCTCACCAGGGTGTTTTCATACAACATGCCCACGTTGTTCACTGAGCGGGAGGAGACAAGCTGTTTGTGTCGCTCCAGCAGCCCCAGAGAGACCGGTTCGGGGCAGAGGGAGGGCGACCCCGGAGGGTTTCGGGTCCGGGTGAGCATGGGGGCCCTTGAGGGCGCGGCTCCTCCGAGCGGGCTGGACATACCCAGGACTCCGATCTCCAGGTCCCTCAGTCCTGTCCTAATGGCCGCGTAGATCTCCAAGCCACCGGTGAAGTCCGCCTGGATGACTCGAGTGACCCTGCCATGAAGCCGCTCTGGGGAGAGGCAGTGGGAGCCAGGCCCTGAGCTGGAACCCAGTCCCAGTTGTGCCCCCCTACCCCTGTCCGCGGGGTTCAGCCCCAGCCCCTGCTCCATCCTTCCTTCCCTGGGCCCAGATGCAGCAGAAGCCCCGCCCCGCCCGGCCACGCCCCATTGCCACGCCCTCCTCCAGTCCCAGCCCCAGTTCCCAACCTTCCCAGCCCAGGACCCCCACCACCCCCACCACCCCCACCACCCCCATCACCCCCACCACCTCCACCCCAGCGGCTGTCACCTATCTCCTTCGCCTCATGCTCCAACTTGCTCAGGTTGCGACTGATGAGGACGACGTTCAGACCTCTCCGGGCGAGCTGGGGGGAATTTAATCATTTATCCATTAACTAGAGGCCCGGTGCACGATATTGGTAGGGTCCCTAGGCTTGGCCAGCCATCAGGGCCCATCAGGTCTCCTTCCTCCCCACATCCCACCTCCTCCTTCCCTCGCCACCCTCACGCCTCCACACAGCGTGTCCCCCCCCCCCCCACACACACACAGGTCGCCCACCGTGGTCCCCGCCACCCCCTGGTGGTCAGCACACGTCATAGCGAGCAATCCACCTCCCCTTCTCCAGGTGGAACTCCAGAGGGGACACTTGGCATATTAGCCTTTTATATACGGTAGAGAGATGCCACCAATATGTACTGTGCACTGGCTGCGAGTTGCACAGTGTTGTCAGCACTGTGGCTGTGGAGGGGAACAAAACAGGAAACCAAAAACCTGCCCTCAAGGAACATGCCTCTGGGGAAAGAGCAATCCAGGCAGATGGAGCAGCAAGGGCGAAGGCCCTCGCACAAAGGCTGGCAGCCTAGAGGACAGCCAGGGGTCCCTGAGCCCTGGGAGAAGGGGCCAGTTGTATGGTAGCTCAGTGCGGTGGGCAAGGGACCAGATCATAGAGCCTTGAATGCCCCAGGAAAGACTTGAGCTTTCATGCTTAATGATAGAAGCATCCAATCATTGGGCCTGGCCGGTATGGTTCAGTGGTTGGGCATCGTCCCATGCACCAAGAGGTAACTCGATCCCCAGCAGGCAGCGTGCAGGAGGCAGTCGATGGATGTTTTTCATGGACGTTTCTCTCTCATGGATGTTTCTTTTTCCAAAAAAAAAATAATTTTATTGATTTCAGAGAGAAAATGAGAGAGAGCTAGAAACATCAATGATGAGAGAGAATCACTGATCTGCTGGGGATCGAGCCCGCAACCCAGGCATGTGCCCTGACCGGGAAGCGAACCGTGATCTCTTGGTTCACAGGTGGAAGCTCAACCACTGAGCCACGCCTGCGGCCTCTTTTTATTTAATGTATTTTTATTGATTTCAGAAAGGGAGAGGGAGAGAGAGATAGAAACATCAATGATGAGAGAGAACCACTGATCAGCTGCCTCCTGCATGCTCCACACTGGGGATCGAGCCCACAACCCAGGCACATGCCCCACCAGGAATTGAACCGTGATCTCTTGGTTCACAGGTGGAAGCTCAACCACTGAGCCACACCAGCAGGCATGGGTGTTTCTATCTCTCTCTCCCTCTCCCTTCCTCTCTAACAAAATCAATAAAAACAGTTTAAAAAATAATTCAATCATTCGAGTGTCCGCTCCTTTTCTCATTCATACGTTTATGTGAAATGTGTTTACTGGACCTGCTCATTGCTGGGTGGTGCTGAGGACACAGTGCCCATGGCAGACTCACCGCCTCCTCTCCACCCTCCCCACACCCCCGCCCCCAGTTCTAAACACAAACCTGCCCCTCCCTCTCCTGCTCAGAACCTGCCTTGAGCCCCGTCCAGGGTGGCTCAGGTGACTGGAGCATCTTCTTGTGCACCAGGTCACGGGTTTGATTTCCAGTCACGGCAAATACCTAGGTTTCAGGTTCGATCCCCAGTTGGAGGGGTGGACAGGAGGCAACCGATTGATGTTTCTCTCTCACACCCATGCTTCTCTCTCTCTCCCTTCCTTCCTCTCCATCTTCAGCCATAGTTTCTGCCAGGGGCCCTTTCTGGGAGTCCAGGCAGAGCAAACAGTTCCTCTAGCCCCAAAAGCAGCCCCTGGATTTCCCTGCCTCTGAGCCTTTGCACATGCTGCTTCTTCTGCCCTGAAGGCCTCTCCCCCTGACACAGAGTTAGCAAATATTTGTGGGATGGGTGCCAGGTAGGATGTTGGTGCATGTCTGTCCCTATGTTGCATAATGTATGTATGAGGGTGACATGTTATATGGGACAAAGTGTCCGTCAGCTTTGGAGGGAGGCTGCACACAGAAATCTCAACAGCTCCAAGCATCTGAGAGGCTGACGCTGTGAAGGTCATTCATTCAGTCAACAAACATTTGCCTGGCATCTGCTAGTGCTCAGCCCAGTGTTGGGTGGCCCTGACCAAGACAGCCACAGCCCCGCCCTCAGCACAGTGGTAGGACAGACCAGTCCCAGACAGGGATGACCCAGAGTGGCCTCACTACCGTAGGTAGGTTAGCTTGCTGCTGGGGTCCGGCCGATCGGGACTGGGTGAGAGGGCCTGACACGCCCTGGAGCTCTCCCGCAGTCCCTCCCTGGCTGGCCGGCCCCCATCAGCTCCGATTGCTGGCCAGGCCGAGGGATCCCACCTGTGCACGAATTCGTGCACCGGGCCTCTAGTATAGGTGTAAATACTCTCCCCTCCCTCCAGGGTTCCCCTTCTCCCCGAGCTCTCGCTTCCCCTCCATTCTTGCCCACCCAAGGGCATCACTCCAGCTTTTCTCCCATCTTCTGCCACATCAAAACTTCTCCTTCTTCCAGATTATTCCCACCAGCATGCGAACCTGCCAAATCGCTCCCCTCTTCCCGGTCCAGGCGTTGCCTGTCTCTTATCATCCCACTCCCCTTCCCTCAACCTTCTGAGAAAGGACTGTCTCCACTGGTTCTCCTTCCGGATCCTCGGCACCCACTCCAATTGGGCCCCTGTCCCCACCATGTCACCCCAACCACTTTGGTCACCAATGACTTCCATGTTGGTCAAGCCAGTGCTGTATTCTCAGCAACTCCCAGCAGCAACCAACACACTGGTCACCCCGTCTCCTGGCAACGCTCCTCACCCGGCTTGTAAGGCCTCCCCTCTGCCCCTGGTTTTCCTCCCACTCCATCCCAGTTCTCGTCACTGCCCATCTGCTATGCCTCTTAATTTTGGGTGCTCCAGGGAGCACTTTGGGGTGACTCAGAATGTGCTCCTCTTCTCCAGCTATACCCATTCCCAAGGTCATTTCATCTAGTCTTGTGATGTTAAGTGGCATTGAGCCCTTGCCCGTGTGGCTCAGTTGGTTGGAGCATCGTCCCATACATCAAAAGGCTGTGGGCTCAATTCCCGTTCAGGGCACATACCCGGGTTGTGGGTTCAATCCTTGGTCAGGGTGCATATGGGAGGCAATTGATTGATGTTTCTCTCTCACATTGATTTTCTCTCTCTCTCTCTCAAATCAATAAAGAGTAAATAAACAAATAAATGGCATTGAGATGTCGATGCTTAAACATACATCTCCACATTAACATTCCCTCTGAACCCCAGAGCGGCACACTCAGCTGCATACTTCTCACCTTGGACACCTAATTGCATCTCAGACTTAAAGTGGCCAAAACTAAACTCCTGTCTGTTTCCCAACAACCTGTTCCTCCCTCAGTTCAACCCCATCTCAGTAGTTGCAGCTCCATTCTTTGAGGTGTTCTGGTAAAAAAATCTTGTAGTACTATATTTTGTGAGTCCAGTATCACTCTCATACCAAACCCCAAAGATATTACAAGAAAAGAAAACTACAAACCAATATCCCTCATAAACTTGGACACAAAGACCCTCAACAAAGTATTGGTAAATCAAATCCAGCAGTATATATATATATCTCATTAATTCAGGGTTGTTTCAATATTTGAAAAATCAATCAATGTAATTTACCATATAAACAGACTAAAGAAGAAAAAGCATATGATCAATAAACAGAAAAATTATTTTACAAAAATCAACCCCAGCCCAGCCAGTGTGATGTTCACTCTGACCACTCAAACATCATATTGAATTTCCTAGCCAGTGCAATACGGCAAGAAAAAGAAATAAAAAGTATACAGATTGGAAAGGCAGAAATAAAATGATCTGTTCACAGGTGGCATGATTGTCTACATAGAAAATCCCAAGAGACCCAGCTAGTGTGGCTCAGTGGTTGAGGGTTGACCTATGAACCGGGAGGTCATGGTTTAATTCCCATATGCCGGGTTTCGGGCTGGATCCCCACTGTGGGGTGTGGAGAAGGCAGTCGATCAATGATTTTCTCTCATCATTGATGTCTCTCTCTCTCTCATCTTCTTCTCTGAAATCAATAAAAAATATATTTTAAAAAAAGAAAAATCTGAAGAAAAAAAAAAAAAGCTATAAGAACTAAGAAGTGAGCCCTAGCTGGTTTGGCTCAGTGGATAGAGCGTTGGCCTGAGGATTAAAGGATCCCAGGTTGGATTCCAGTCAAGCACGCATGCCCAGGTTGTGGGCTCGGTCCCCAGTGCGGGGTGTGCATGAGGCGGCTGATCGATGATTCTCTCTCATCATTGATGTTTCTGTCTCTCTCTCCCCTCTCCCTTCCTCTCTGAAATCAATAAAAATAAAAAAAATAAAAAGAACTAAGAAGTGAGTTTTAGCAAGGTTTCAGGCTATAAGGTCAAAAGTTTGGAGTCATACCTTAATCCAACCTTTTCCATAAATCTTATCTGCTCTTCCTTCGAAATCAATCCAGAACCCACTACTTCTCACCTCCAGTGTTATCACCCTGGTCTAAGTTGCCAGCATCTCTTGCTTAATTTTTTTTTTTATATTTTATTGAATTTTTCACAGAGAGAAAGGG
>NW_005873063.1:0-13839 GCF_000147115.1 Myotis lucifugus | reverse complement strand
CACAGATGTAGGCTTTAACTCCTGATTCAAAGTGCTTTGGTTGTCAGGTAGCTTCCCGCCAAAGGTTAATAAAAGTTAAGTCAGTCATGCCCCCAGTTTCAGAAAAAAATGCTTAGAAGTACACTTTGGCCCTAGCCAGTTTGGCTCAGTGGATAGAGCGTCCGTGGGCCTGGGGACTGAAGAGTCCCGGGTTTGATTCCGGTCAGGGGCATGTACCTTGGTTGCAGGCACATCCCCAGTAGGGGGTGTGCAGGAGGCAGCTGATCGATGCTTCTCTCTCATCGATGTTTCTAACTCTCTATCCCTCTCCCTTCCTCTCTGTAAAAAATCAATAAAATATATATATATTTTAAAAAGAAGTACACTTTGCTTGAGATAATAGAAAATACAGCTAGTGACTCTCAAAGCAATGATTGCCTAAGCCATAACACTGATCGCAAGATGGTTAGCTCCTGCCTTTTGCTTTAAAGATAACATCGCTGACACAATTGTGAGGTATGTTGCAGAATCTTGGTTCCTCAATCAACCACAGTCACAAAGACACCAGACAAGATGCCCTCAGGAACTAAATTCATGAAACAAAGGGAAACCACTGAAGTTTGCACAAAAACTAACCTATCAGCTTTGCCCTTGACCCCTAACCCTCAATCTTTGCTTTTAAATACCCTTGATGGCCTGGCCAGGGTGGCCCAGTGGTTGAGCATCGACCTATGAACCAGGAGCACCTGGTTTCCTCCCAGCACCTGGAAGATGCCTGGCAACAGAGGTGGTCAATGAATATCTTTTCTTTTAATTTTTTTAAAATATATTTTTTTATTGATTCCAGAGAGGAAGGCAGAGAGAGATAGAAACATCAACGATGAGAGAGAATCATTGACCGGCTGCCTCCTGCACAACCCCTACTGGGGATCGAGCCCGCAACCTGAGCATGTGCCCTTGACTGGAATTGAACCCGGGACCTTCCAGTCCGCAGTCCAATGCTCTACCCACTGAGCATTCCGGTCAGGGCACATGCCTGTGTTTCGGGCTCCATCCCTAGTAGGGGGCGTACAGGAGGCAGCTGATCAAAGATTCTCTCTCATCACTGATGTTTCTATTTCCCCTTTCCCTTCCTCCCTGAAATCAATAAAGATATATATATATATATATATATATATATATATATATATATATATGTATATTTTTTTTTTTTTAAACACCTTGATGAAAAACCACCAGGGAGTTTGGATTTTGAGTGACAGCTCATCATTCTCCTGCCTTGATGCCCTGCCAAAAAACTGGTTTAATGTCCCCATTGCACAGTTCAGTGTCTAACGTTTGGTCCCCTGGACAGTTTCGGGGACTCCCTGGTTCAGTAACAATGCTCCCTACCCCAGGGCCTTTGCACTGGCTCTGTCTTCTCCCCAGAAACCCCTTCTCCCAGGTATCCCCATGACCCGCACCTCCATCAGGTCCTTTCTCACGGTTGCCTTCTCAGCGACACCGTCTCGTGAGCACCCTACATAAAAATTGGAACCTGCACATCCTCAGGGTTCCTTGTTCTCCTTTCACGGTTTATTTTTCTCCTTAACCCTTACGGCCATTTGACACTCTACATTTTATGTGTTTATCTTTTCTTCACACCTGCCTCCCCTCACCCTAGTGCACATCAACTCCATGAGGGCGAGGTCTTTTCATTTTGTAAATCTATTTTGGTCACTGCTTCCCTCCCAGCACCTGGAAGATGCCTGGCAACAGAGGTGGTCAATGAATATCTTTTCTTTTAATTTTTTTAAAATATATTTTTGTATTGATTCCAGAGAGGAAGGCAGAGAGAGATAGAAACATCAATGATGAGAGAGAATCATTGACCGGCTGCCTCCTGCACGACCCCTACTGGGGATCGAGCCCACCACCTGAGCATGTGCCCTTGACTGGAATTGAACCTGGGACCTTCCAGTCCGCAGTCCAATGCTCTACCCACTGAGCCACACCAGCTAGGGCAATGAATATGGTTTGAATGAATGAATCAGGGCGCTGATGGGGGATGTCAGGAGGCTGTAGAGATTCAGTGAACCAGGCTGGGAGGAGAGGGAGGGCTTCCGGAAGGAGAGAGCGTCTGAGGGAACCAGGTCACGCACACAATTCCCAGTCTAGTAGGAGCCCCTGGCAACAGGTAACCCGACAGCGGGAGCGCCCACCGCCCACCCAGCTCCGAGCCCGGGCTCACCTCGTGTGCATAGGCCTTGCCGATGCCACTGGTGGCTCCTGTCACCACTGGAGCGGAGAGAAGGTGGATGAGCAGGAGGGGTGGCCTGGCACTGCCCAGCCCCTCCTCAGCCCCTTCCGCGGAGACCCACCCCCACCCCGCCCGGTCCTCATCCCTCACCTGCCTGGACTCTGACACCTGCTCCCCTCACCTGTACAGTTTCGGGGCCTCCATGCCCGCCTCGCCCTGGCTGGCCCAGCCTTCACTTCTCTTGCTTCCAGAACTCCCCTCTGCCTCTGCCCGGATCGGGGGGCCCTCGCCTGTCATCTATCTTGGTTCCCGCGTTCCTGCGGGCCCCCAGCTCCCCACCGGGCGCAGGGCCCTTGCCTCTCACCTGCCCAGGCTCCGTGCGCCCTGAGCCAAGGGGCCCCCCGGCGCACCGGGGGCAGCAGGTACACGTAGACTGTGCAGCCCACCCCCCACGTCGCCCACAGCAGCAGGCACACGGCGGTCACCGCCCCCAGCGCGCTCAGCGAGTCCCACTCCGACTCCATCGCAGCCCTTTAAGGCACCAGACCCAGCGCCCAAGCCGGGAGGCGGTCCCTCGGGGATCAGCGCTTTCCACCTTCACCCGCCGCGCCCGCCGCGTGAACCCCTCCCGCCCCGCAAGGCTCAGCCCCGCCCCTCGCTCTAGCCACGCCCCGTCCTTTCCCTGCACCGCTCCTCGCCATCTACTAGGTCACGTGGGCGACATGCCCACCCACCCCTACCCTGCAGGCCCAGTGACAGCCTCGTCCCTCATCCCCCCCCGGGCCGGGTGGAGCACCCCAGCCCTCAGGTGACCTTTGCTTGGGTCACTGAACTCACCGTAGCGACCGGTGGGAGCCTCACTGGAGTTTTGTCAATACACAGAGTTTGTCAGGAGACCTCGATCTGCTGATTTGCTGCTCAGGCAGACTGAAGCCAAAGCCAACAAGACCTTGCTCCTCAGTCTCCTTTTACAAATTCTATTTCTCTCCTCCTCCTCCTCTTCCTCCTCCTCCTCCTCCTTCTTTACTTGTTCTTAATGTTTATTATTATTATCGTGGTACAATATACACAACATAAAACATGCCACTTTAATGCTTTTTAAGTGTATGATTCATCAACATTAAGTACATTCACAATGTTGTGCAACCATCCAGTTCCAGAAATATGTCATCATCCCAAATAGGAACTCTGTACCATTAGATAATCACTCCCCATCCTTCCTTCCCCCAGGTCCTGACTTTTTTTTTTTTAATAGAGGGAGAGAGAGAGAGATCAATTCGAGAGAGAATCGTACCCCGCTCTGGATCAAACCAGCAACCCTTTAGTGCACAGGACGCTGCTCACCCAACTGAGCCACACCAGCAGTGCGGTCCTGGTAATCTTTATTCTACTTTCTGTCTTGATGAATGTGCATATTCTTGCTGCCTCATATAGAGAAGTCATATATCTGTCCTTTAGTGTCTGGCTTATTTCACTGCTATAATGTGTTTAACGTTTGTCTATGTTGAAGCCTGCATCAGAACTTCTTTCTCTTTTATGGCTGAATACCGTTCCATTGTTTGACTATACCACAGTTTGTTTATTCATTCATCTGCTGTTGGACATCTGGGGTGTGTCTGCCTTTGGCTATGGTGACTAATCTACCATGAACATTTGTGTGAAAGTAACTGTTTGAGTCCCTGCTTTTTTTTTCCTAATTGTTTTTTTAAATTTCTTTATTGATTAAGGTATTACATATATGTCCTTATCCCCCCATAGCCCCTCCAACCCCCCCCCCCCACACACACACTCATACCCTCACCCCCTGTTGTCTGCGTCCATGAGTCCCTGCTTTTGAGTCTTTTGGGTGTATATCTCGGAATGGAATTGCTGGATCATATGGTAATTCTATATTCAACTCTTTGAGAAATCTCCATACTGTTTTCGATAGGAGCTGTATCATTTTACATTCTCATCAGCAGAACACACGGGTCGCAATTTCTCCACATCCTTGCCAACACTGTGACCTTCTGTTGTTGTTTTAAATAATCGCCACCCTAATGAGGGTGAAGTGGTATCTGACTGTGCTTTGATTTGCATTTCCCTAGGGAACAGATCTATCCTTTTTTTTTTTTTTTTTTTGGTTTATTTTATTTTTCAAGTAGAGTGTAGTAATCAAGAACATAGGGTCTGGAGCTAGGAAGTTTGTTTGTTTTGCTTGCTTGTTTTTTAATCCTCACCCGAGGATATTTTTCCATTGATTTTTTTTTTCTTTTTTAGAGAGTGGAAGAGAGAGGGAAAGACAGAGAGAAACATCAATGTGAGAGAAACACATCAATTGGTTGCCTCCTGCAGTGCCCCGACCAGGGCCAGGGATTTAGCCTGCTACCAAGGTACCGTGCCTTGACCAGAATCGAACCCAGGACCTTTCGGTCAACAAGTCGACATTCTATGCATGGAGCCAAACCGGTTAGGGTGAACAGATCTGTCTTTCATGAGTTTATTGGCCATTCACATATCTTCTTCGGAGAAATATCTATTCAAATCTTTTGCCCTTAGTTGAACTGAGTTGGTTTTTGTTGTTGAGTTGTAGGAGTTCTTTATATATTCTGAATACTAATCCCCTAGCAGATGTATGATTAGTGAATATTATTTTCTCTTCTATAAAAGCTGTATAGTTTTAGCTCTGTCAGGTCTTTGATTCATTTTAATTTTTTTAAACACATGTTTTTACTGATTTTTTAAGAGAGTAAGGGAGAGGGTGAGAGATATAGAAACATCAATGAGAGAGAAGCATTGATCGGCTGCCTCTTGCATGCCTCGTACTGGGGATCGAGCCTGCAACCTGGGCATGTGCCTGACCGGGAATCAAAAGCATGACCTCTTGGTGCATGGGCCAATGACCAACCACTGAGCCACACTGGCCGGGTCTCATTTTAATTTTTGTATATGGTATAATTTTTGTATATACTATAAGGTAAAGAAAGAATAAGCTTTTCTTTTTTGCATGTAAATATCAAGTGTTCCTAGCACTATTTGCTGAAAAGACCATTTTCCTATTGCATGCTCTTGGTACCCCTGTCAAAAATAACTGACCAAAAAATAAAAATAAATAAAAATAACTGCCCATATATGTGAGGGTTTATTTCTGGGCTCTCTATTCTATTCCACTGGCCTATCTGTCTGTTCCTAGGCTAGTACCACCATTTTGATTACTGTAGCTTTGTACTTCTTTTTGGCTATTCAGAATCCATTGAGATGGTATCCAAATTTTAGGATAGATTTTCCTATTTCTACAAAAAAGCACTGTTGGGATTGTTATGCCCAGATTTCAAGATTCCCAAGAAACCACATCAGGGAGCCAGTCAATCCGATGCAAAAGCATAAGAATCTGTATTTCAAGCTAGCTCGGCTCCCCGTCCACCAGACTCACCGACACAACGACAAGCCAAGTGGCGAAGAGCCAGAACCCCGCCTATAGACCGGTTATATAGGGGGGGTGGAAGTAAGGGGAGGAGAAAGGACTGTGCTCTGCCGATTGGCCAGGCGCAAGCCGGGTCTTGTTACACAGGATGTGGTCATATCTATGGCGCGCACTTCCCTTGATTGTCATTGGTTAGTTTTAAATCCCGGGCGTGGCCAGCAGAGGCCTGGGCTTCTGGGAAGAAGACTACACGTGGCCCCAACATGGAGGATACAGGCAAGATGGAGGGGAGGGCATAGCCCTCGCCCTTTCAGGGATTTTGATAGGGATTGCACTGAATCTGTAGATCATTTTGGATAATACTGAGATCTTAACAACATTAAAGTCTTCCGATCCATGAATGTGGGATGTCTTCCTATTTGTGTCTTCTTTAATTCTTTCAACAATAGTTTTTTTTTAAATGTGTGTTTTTCATTGATTTTAAAGAGAGAGGAAGGGAGAGGGAGAAAGAAATATTGATGTGAAGGAGAAACATTGATCAGTTATCTGCAGCACACATCCCCAGGGTCGTGGGCTCAATCCCCATTGTGGGGCGTGCAGGAGGCAGCCGATCTATGATTCTCTCATTATTGGTGTTTCTATCTCTCTCTCCCTCTCCCTTCCTTTATGAAATCAGTAAAAATATATTAGCTTTTTTAAAAGGAAAGAAAGGAGAAAAGGTCATATTTAAAAATGAAGTTTTGCCCTAGCTGGTTTGGCTAAGTGGATAGAGCTTCAGCCTGCGGACTGAAGGGTCCTGGGTTCGATTCCAGTCAAGGGCACATGCCCAGGTTGCTGGCTCCATCCTCAGTGGGGGGTGTGCAGGAAGCAGCCGATCCATGATTCTCTCTCATCATTGATGTTTCTCTCTCTCTCTCTTCCTCTCTGAAATCAATAAAAATATATTTTTAAAAAAGGATTAAAAAACAGCCCTGACCAGATAGCTCAGTTGGTTAGAGCCGTGGTCGGCAAACTGTGGCTCTCGAGCCACATGTGGCTCTTTGGCCCCTTGAGTGTGGCTCTTCCTAAGCCTTAGGAGTACCCTAATTAAGTTAATAACAATGTACCTACCTATATAGTTTAAGTTTAAAAAATTTGGCTCTCGCCGAAACCGGTTTGGCTCGGTGGATAGAGCGTCGGCCTGCGGACTGAAGGGTTCCGGGTTCGATTCCGGTCAAGGGCATGTACCTGGGTTGCGGGCACATCCCCAGTGGGAGATGTGCAGGAGGCGGCTGATCGGTGTTTCTCTCTCATCGATGTTTCTAACTCTTTATCTCTCTCCCTTCCTCTCTGTAAAAAATCAATAAAAAAAAATTTGGCTCTCAAAAGAAATTTCAATCGTTGTACTGTTGATGTTTGGCTCTGTTGACTAATGAGTTTGCCGACCACTGACCGTTAGAGCATCATCCCCAGACACCAAGGTTGCTGGTTTGATCCCAAGGGTACATATAAGAACCAACCAATGGCCCTAGATGGGTTGGCTCAGTGGTTGAGCGTTGGCCCGTGATGATGTTACAGTACTGGGGAAATGGAACCAATTGTGGTCGAGGGTAGTCTAGGGTACGGGGCAAGTTTATATTAGTAGCTGGAGCATCAGGGCAAAGTTGATTAATAATACCTTGGTAACGGGGCAGTATTGATTAATGTAGCCCTGGTAACTTTGTGTCTGTATCCCAGGTAACTTTGTGTGTGTTTAGCCAACCGTTTTGTAGTTTCTATGTATAAAAGGCTGGCCTAGAACCAGGTTCAACGCTGTCGTAGGAGAAAACGCCTACGGCAGTCACTGGCCAGTTTTCAATAAATCCTCGCTTGCTGCTTAAGACCTAATTGGAGTTGGTGGTCTTACTCTCGCAAACATTGGTCCACAACAATGAAGGGTGTCCGGTTCAATTCCAGTCAAGGGCTGGCACCTCGGTTATAGGCTCAATCCCCAGCAGTCCCAGATGGGGTGAGTGCTGGAGGCAACCAATCAATGTTTCTCAAACATCAAAAGTTTCTCTCTGTCTCTACCCCTCCCTTCCACTCTAAAAAAAAATCAGTGGGAAAAAATAATCTTGGGTTAGGATTAACAACAAAAAAAGAGGCAACCAATGAATGCATAAATATGTGTAACAAAAAAATCGCTGTTTCTCTCTCCCTTCCTCTCTCTGTAAAATAAGTAAAAATTTTCTAGATTAAAAAAAACAGAAATCAAAACAAAAATTAAAATCCACAATGTTAGGGTTTTGGCCGGTGACTCGGGCTGTGAAAGAATTCACAACAGAGAGGAAGTTTATTTTACTTTCCCTGAAGGGAATGAGCCAAAGGGAAAGGGCCAGTGCATTGCTAATCAATACAAGGGCAAAGAACAAAAGCGGCTCTCCCTTTTATTTATTTTTTTATTCTTTTTTTTATTTTTATTTTTTTAAATATATTTTATTGATTTTTTACAGAGAGGAAGGGAGAGGGATAGGGAGTTAGAAACATCGATGAGAGAGAAACATCGATCAGCCGCCTCCTGCACACACCCTACTGGGGATGTGCCCGCAACCAAGGTACATGCCCTTGACCGGAATCGAACCTGGGACCCTTGAGTCCACAGGCTGATGCTCTATCCACTGAGCCAAACCGGTTAGGGCTTTATTTATTTTTTTAAATATATTTTTTATTGATTTCAGAGAGGAAGGTAGAGGGAGAGAGATAGAAAAACAATGATGAGAGAGAGTCATTGATTGACAGCCTCCTGCACGCCGCCAACTGGGGATGGAGCCAGCAACCTGGGCACATGTGCCCTTGACCAGAATCAAACCCGGGACCCTTCTTTGTTAGTTCTTCTGGAGACAGTCCTGGCCGGGCATGTGTCCTAGGGAGGTGTCTTATCAGTATTTTCCTAAAGCCTGTAAAACATTCTTAGAGCAAAAGTTATGAGGAGTTCAAAGGAGGCGGCCTGTTTGAAGGGGAGGGGAGAAAGGGAACTTTGTACTAGCCATCAGGGAGGAGGGTTATGCATGCAATAATGTAGCCTGGAGAGTAACTTATCTTGCTTAGCAGTTTGAGCAGAGGGGTTATTTGAAACAGAGGGTTTAACTGCAGGTGCTTCCCATAAATTGTGGAAGGCTACGGCAAAGAAAAAGAAAGGCCTTTTTCCGTCCTAATACACAAGATTCTTCTGACTGGTCTAATAATCAAATAGACATGAGACAGATTAGCCAGAGAAAATGACCAGATTGAATACATACCTGTGCATGGGAACCCTGCACACCTGGGAGAGTCAGAGAGCTCACAGCAGGAGCGCTTCAGAGATAAGGGAACACAGAGCTAGAGCTGTGGTAAGTTGCCTTGGGCCATCAAAGGGTCCTTGCTGGATGATAAGAGCAGATCTTCAGTAAACGGAAGCTCAGGAGAAATGATCTCTGATACTCTCTCATGGGCAAGGCCTCTAATTCAAATTCCTGTAGGCAGTTCAGGGGGGAGGCAGGCTAAAGTTGAGCCTGCAGCTAAAGTTGCCTTCAGCTCAAAACAACCTGCACACCACAGAGGCATATCTTGGGGTGACTCCTTCTGGACCCCCACAGTTGCCTCACCCCCATCGCCCTGTCCCTGACAAGGATATTTTGTATCTCTGGGCCCCTCGTCAACCACCCCTCCCCAAAATCTCGCTTTGAAGTATGGTAGCAATCATCTCAGGTAGAAACTGTAGTTTAACTCTAACCCTGCTATTTGGTTTCTGTACTGATTTTCTTGCTAAAATAATAGAAAAGTTATTTTAATTTTCTGAATTATATAAATCACCTCATTCGATCAAATGCCCTATTGATTGTAATGTGAATATCCCATTGGTTGTGGTAATACTGGTCTTAGAAAGCACATTTCCCTTTACCTGGGAAGGACAGCACGATTATCCCAAGGTCAGAGGGCTCCAGTTAGCGTGTCCCTGTTGGCTCAGTGTTCCGGAGACCCAAACACTGTAATTTAGATAACATGCTTAAGTAAACTGCTTCTGCTTCTGTAAACCGCTTTTTTTGCAAACCAGGTTCCTCATTCCAAACCCTGGGATGCAATCAATACCTTTGTGATCTTGGCCTATATAAATCTGGCGTTGGGGCTGGGGCGGGCGCTATGAGATCTGGGAGAGCGAAATGCCCCCTCATAGTCCCGGATTTGCAATAAATGTGACTCTTTATTTTTTTTTAAAAAAATATATTTTATTGATTTTTTACAGAGAGGAAGGGAGAGAGATAGAGAGTTAGAAACATCGATGAGAGAGAAACATCGATCAGCTGCCTCCTGCACATCTCCCACTGGGGATGTGCCCGCAACCCAGGCACATGCCCTTGGCCGGAATCGAACCTGGGACCCTTCAGTCCGCAGGCCGACGCTCTATCCACCGAGCCAAACCGGTTTTGGCTAAATGTGACTCTTTAATTCGACTTCTTGAGGCGTCCTTGTGTGATTCGCGGGGTACATTACAACAGCTTCACCCCCTCAGCAAATTCTTTTAATCCTAAAACTCCTCTGGCTTCCACCAAACCAGAGCTAGCTTCCCTTTCCCTGCAAGAATTCTCAGAAAGCACTCTGGCCTGATCTCGGGGGGGGGGGGGGGAGTGGGCACAGGTTACTTATGTAAATGCTGATAGGGAGGCTCCCTGGCCGTGCCATACCGGCTCCTCCTCCTTCCCAGGGATCTGTCATCAAAACCCATCAGCTTCAGGCCTTCCCGTGCAATGTGCCTTAGGAAGGTATCCTGAAGCCACTGCAGAGCCTTCACCTGTGCTGGGCAGCAGCCTATCTTTAAACTGAGGGAGGCAGTCAGACAGACCTGAGCAGGGCAAGGGGGATGGGCTAGGTACCAAGTCCCCAGGGTGATAAGCTCTGGACAATTGTAGGGTGGGACCTGGACCCCAGGGTGACCTTCCCTCCCCTAGCATAGCTGGCCCTGCGGTTGGGCCCCCCTGACCTCTCCTCCCTAGAGATAACATCTAGGCCTCGGTTGCATTTCAGCTCCAGGCCCAGAAAAGCAAAACCAGCCACGGCTGACCTCGGGACAAGCTGCATTGGATAATGACCCCCTGCCCTGGCCCGGACCAATCAATCATCGGAGACCTAAACCCTGAGAAGCTACAGACCTGGAGAGCTACTGAATATTCTATTGCGATCTTCCCCTGGGACTTCCCTTAAAATCCCCACCCTTAAAACCCTTAGGACTGAGGACCCAGCACCTCTCCCTCCTGGAGCCTTTCCCTCCCCCCGCATTCCCCTCTCCTCCCACCCCCCTTCCTTAGGCCCAACACCTTTACGTTCCTCACTTTTAAGCTCCAAGGGCCCCTCCTTTGCCTCTATAACTTGTTTCTTTATTATTATTACTAGAGGCCCAGTGCATGAAATTCATGCACAGGTAGGGTCCCTAGCGGCTGCCAGCTGCAGGCCGGGGCCTCCCTTCCCCCGCTGCCTGCCACCACCGCTGGCTGGCTTCCGTTCCCCTGGCTGCAGGCCCTGTTGCTGACGCCTGCCATGGTCCTTGCCACCCCCCTGGTGGTCAGCGCACGGTGTAACTCCCTGTCAGTCGAATTCCAGGCCGTAGGGACCAATTTGCATATTAGCCTTTTATTTTTTTTTAAATATATTTTATTGATTTTCCACAGAGAGGAAGGGAGAGAGACAGAGAGTCAGAAACATCAATCAGCTGCCTCCTGCACACCCCCCACTGGGGATATACCCGCAACCCAGGTACATGCTCTTGACCGGAATCGAACCCGGGACCTTTCAGTCCGCAGGCCGACGCTCTATCCACTGAGCCAAACCGGTTTCGGCTTAGCCTTTTATTATATAGGACTAGAGGCCCAGTGCACAATATTCGTGCACTGGGGCGGAGGTCCCTCAGCCCAGCCCGTGCCCTCTCACAGTCCGGGACTGGGAGCGGGCCTAAGCCGGCAGGCAGACATCCACTGAGGGGTCCTTAGCACTGCCCTGTGGGAGCGCACTGACCACCAGGGGGCAGCTCCTGCATTGAGCGTCTGCCTCCTGGTGGTCAGTGTGTGTCATAGTTCGGTTGATTTGCATATTAGCCTTTTATTATATAGGATTACATTTTTAAAATCTTCGCCCGAGGATATTTTTCCATTGATTTTAGAGAGAGTGGAAGGGAGAGGGAAAGACAGAGCAAAACATAGATTGGTTGCCTCCTGCACATGCCCTGACCAGGGCCAGGGCTGGGAGGAGCCTGCAATCAATATACGTGCCCTTGACCAGAATCAAACCCGAGACCCTTCGGTTGGCAGGCCGATGCTCTATCCACTGAACCAAACCAGCTAGGGCTATAACTTGTTTCTTTCTTTCTTTTTTTACTTTTGTAAATTAAAAAAAAATTTTTTTTATTGATTTCAGAGAGGAAGGGAGAGGGAGAGAGAGATCGAAACATCAATGATGAGAGAGAATCATTGATCATTGATCAGCTGCCTCCTGCACACTCCCTACTGGGGATCCAGCACACAACCCAGGCATGTGCCTTTGACTGGAATCGAACCTGGGACCCTTCAGTCCGAAGGCCAATGTTCTATCCACTGAGCCAAACCAGCTAGGGCTTCCATTGATTTTTTTAGAGAGAGTGGGAGAGGGAAAGACAGAGAGAAATATCGATGTAAGAGAAACACATCAATTGGTTGCTTCCTGCATGAGCCCTGACCAGGGCCTGGGCTGGGGAGGAGCCTGCAACTGAGGTAGATGCCCTTGACCAGAATCGAACCTGGGACCCTCCAGTCCGCAGGCTGACGCTCTATCCATTGAGCCAAACCAGCCAGGGCTTGACTGGCTTTTAAGGAGCATTCTTCCTACCCATGATTATACTGTTGTTAAGGCTTCCTGGAAAAAGTTCCCCACTGGGGAACCTGGTGGCCAGAACCCCTCCCTGTTGCTCCTGCAAATGGCCAGGAAATGACACAGGTTGTGGCCCCAAAGGAGTGATCCTTGAGGCCTTTCCTCCGATAGGGATCTGCCCGAAGGTCACTCAGAAAGGTGAGCGTCCTAAAGCATTTGCAGAACACGTTATACAGGTTTTTCTTTTCTTCTTTTTTAAATATTGATTTGAGAGAAAGGACGGAGAGCGATTTGTTGTTCCTCTTATCTAGGCATTCATTAGTTGCTTCTTGTATGTGCCCTGACCGGGGATCAAACCCACAACCGTGGCATATCAGGATGACTCTAACCAATTGAACTACCTGGCCAGGGCTACAGGCTCTTCAAAGACACGCTGCATCAAACCCAGAAGCCCCAGAACATAGAGATGTTTTCATTTGTGCTTCAGTGGTGTGGAAGCGAAAGGGCCACATACTAAACCTGGTGAGCCCAGGGGTGGCCCGCGTGGTGGCCTTATGAACTCAGAGACCAGAGGAACCACACAGGATGGTCTGAACATAAAAAAAATAATAAAAAAAATAAATCCCTACAAGTGGGTCGTGGCTGGTAGTCATGCCCTAGGCCTGCAGCAATCTTGATCTTAACTGAGCTTGTCTGTGGTCGGTTTGCATCTAAGATAGCGTGCCTTCCGAATGCCACAGCCAACTGCTTTTCCAGACCCGCAGGGCGCACCTGCCACCGCAGGGCGGAGACCACAGGACCCCTCATTGTCACCTTGTTCCCCCAAACACCATCTCTGTGTGCTGTAAATGTTAATTACTAACTCTCCTGCACCCAGCAGTGTAAAAGGCTGTGTCTCCGTTTTATTTTTATCCAACCCCAGAGATTTCCCCCTCTTTGCTTTCTCCTCCTTCCCTAACTTAGCATCAATGAATTTCATGTAACCCTCCTTTCTCATGTGTAAGCTGAAAAACTGCCATTCTCCGGAGCATTTTTTTCCATCTGTTGAGATTTTGCTTCCTGGCAATTGTCCTCAGGTTTGCTTGGTTACTGGTGGGGACCAAGCCGGCCGGTAGTGTGTGGGTTCTTGAGACTTCGTGCAGGAAAAGTTTCACAACACGAGTCCGGGTGATTCTGAGGGGACGTTTATGAAAGCCGGGGACGGTGAGACAAGGAAGGGCTGAGGACAGAAGGAGCAACAGGACAGTGCCTAGGTGGGTGGCGTTGGCTCACTGGGAAGTCAGAGAAAAGGGGGCCTTGGAAACAGGTCCAGGGGGCTAGCCCACTGCTTCCCCGGTTGCAAGCCTCGTGGGGCTCCTTAGAATTGAGGAGATGCAGGCCTGTGGGG